>NW_026890745.1:0-18684 GCF_015708825.2 Lethenteron reissneri | reverse complement strand
TGCACACACGTGCACGTGTTCGTGCGCGTTGCGTCGCGTGCGTGCGCGTGCGTGCGCGTGCGTGCACACACGTGCACGGGTGTGCACGCGTGTGCACGCGTGTGCACGTGTGCCTTGCACGTGTTTGCGTGCGTGTGCACGTGTGTGCACGTGTGTGTACACACGTACACGCGCGTGCACGCACGTGCGTGTGCGTGCGTGCGCGTGCGTGCGCGTTCGTGCGCGTGCGTGCGTGCGTGCGCGTGCGTGCGCGTGTGTGCACGTGTGTGCACGTGTGTGCGTGCGCGTGCACGTGTGTGCGTGCGCGTGTGTGCGCGCGCGTGCGTGCGCGTGCGTGCGCGTGCGTGCACGTGCGTGCACATGCGTGCACGTGTGTGCACGTGTGTGCACGTGTGTGCGTGCGCGTGCACGTGTGTGCGTGCGCGTGTGTGCGCGCGCGTGCGTGCGTGCGCGTGCGTGCGCGTGCGTGCACACGCGTGCACGCGTGTGCACGCACGCGTGCGCGTGCGTGCGCGTGCGTGCACACGCGTGCACGCGTGTGCACGTGGGTGCACGTGTGTGCACGTGCGTGCACGTGCGTGCACGTGTGTGCGTGCGCGTGCACGTGTGTGCGTGCGCGTGTGTGCGCGCGCGTGCGTGCGCGTGCGTGCGCGTGCGCGTGCATGCGCGTGCGTGCACGTGCGTGCACACGCGTGCACGTGCGTGCACGCATGTACACGTGGGTGCACGCGTGTGCACGTGCGTGCACGTGCGTGCACGTGCGTGCACGTGTGCACGTGCATGCACGTGTTTGCACACGCGTGCACGTGTGTGCACGTCTGTGCACGTGCGTGCTCGTGCGTGCGCGTGCGTGCGCGTGCGTGCGCGTTCGTGCGCGTGCGTGCGTGCGCGTGCGCGTGCGTGCGCGTGTGTGCACGTCTGTGCACGTGTGTGCACGTGGGTGCACGTGTGTGCACGTGCGTGCACGTGCGTGCACGTGTGTGCGTGCGCGTTCACGTGTGTGCGTGCGCGTGCGTGCGCGCGCGTGCGTGCGCGTGCGTGCGCGTGCGTGCGCGTGTGTGCACGTGCGTGCACGTGCGTGCACGTGCGTGCACACACGTGCACGTGTGTGCACGCGTGTGCACGCGTGTGCACGTGTGTGCGTGCGCGTGCACGTGCGTGCGTGCGCGTGCGTGCGTGTGCGTGCGTGCACGTGTGTGCACGTGCGTGCACGTGTGTGCACGTGTGTGCACGTGCGTGCACGTGCGTGCACGTGCGTGCGCACGTGCGTGCACGTGATTGCACACGCGTGCACGTGTGTGCGTGCGCGTGCACGTGCGTGCGTGCGCGTGCGTGTGCGTGCGTGCACGTGTGTGCACGTGCGTGCACGTGTGTGCACGTGTGTGCACGTGCGTGCACGTGCGTGCACGTGCGTGCGCACGTGCGTGCACGTGATTGCACACGCGTGCACGTGTGTGCACGTCTGTGCGCGTGCGCGTGCGTGTGCGTGCGCGTGCGTGCACGTGCGTGCACGTGCGTGCACGCGTGTGCACGTGTGTGCACGCGTGTGCACGTGTGTGCACGTGTGTGCGTGCGCGTGCACGTGTGTGCACGTGTTTGCACACGCATGCACGTGTGTGCACGTCTGTGCGCGTGCGTGCGTGTGCGTGCGCGTGCGTGCGCGTGCGTGCACGTGCGTGCACACGCGTGCACGTGCGTGCACGTGCGTGCACGTGCGTGCGCGTGCGTGCACGTGCGTGCACGTGCGTGCACGTGTGCACGTGCGTGCACGTGTTTGCACACGCGTGCACGTGTGTGCACGTCTGTGCACGTGCGTGCGCGTGCGTGCACGTGCGTGCGCGTGCGTGCGCGTGCGTGCACACGCGTGCACGTGTGTGCACGTGTGTGCACGTGTGTGCGTGCACGTGCGTGCATGTGCGTGCACGTGGGTGCACGTGCGTGCACGTGCGTGCACGTGCGTGCACGTGCGTGCACGTGGGTGCACGTGTGTGCACGTGTGTGCACACGCGTGCACGTCTGTGCGCGTGCGTGTGCGTGTGCGTGCGCGTGCGTGCACGTGCGTGCGCGTGCGTGCACGTGCGTGCACGTGCGTGCACGTGCGTGCACGTGCGTGCACGTGCGTGCACGTGAGTGCACGTGCGTCCACACGTGCGTGCACGTGTTTGCACACGCGTGCACGTGTGTGCACGTCTGTGCACGTGCGTGCGTGCGCGTGCACGTGTGTGCGTGCGCGTGCGTGCGCGTGCGTGCGTGCGCGTGCGTGTACGTGTGTGCACGTGTGTGCGTGCACGTGCGTGCACGTGCGTGCACGTGCGTGCACGTGTGTGCACTTGCGTGCGTGCGCGTGCACGTGTGTGCGCGTGCGTGCGCGTGCGTGCACGCGTGTGCACGTGTGTGCACGTGTGTGCGTGCGCGTGTGTGCGTGCGCGTGCGTGCGCGTGCGTGCGCGTGCGTGCACGTGGGTGCACGTGTGTGCACGTGCGTGCACGTGCGTGCACGTGTGTGCGTGCGCGTGCACGTGTGTGCGTGCGCGTGCGTGCGTGTGTGCACACGCGTGCACGTGTGTGCACGTGCGTGCACGTGTGTGCACGTGCGTGCGTGCGCATGCACGTGTGTGCGTGCGCGTGCGTGCGCGTGCGTGCGCGCGCGCGTGCGTGCGCAGGCATGCGCGTGCGCGCGCGTGCACGTGCGTGCACGTGGGTGCACGCGCGTGCACGTGTGTGCACGTGCGTGCACGTGCGTGCGTGCGCGTGCACGTGTGTGCGTGCGCGTGCGTGCGCGTGCGTGCGCGTGCGTGCACGCGCGTGCACGTGCGTGCACGCGTTTGCACGTGTGTGCACGCGTGTGCACGTGTGTGCACGTGTGTGCGTGCGCGTGCACGTGTGTGCGTGCGCGTGCGTGCGTGCGCGTGCACGTGCGTGCACACGCGTGCACGCGTGTGCACGTGGGTGCACGTGTGTGCACGTGCGTGCACGTGCGTGCACGTGTGTGCGTGCGCGCGCGTGCGTGCGCGTGCGTGCACACGCGTGCACGTGCGTGCACGTGTGCACGTGCGTGCACGTGTTTGCACACGCGTGCACGTGTGTGCACGTCTGTGCACGTGCGTGCGCGTGCGTGCTCGTGCGTGCGCGTGCGTGCGCGTGCGTGCGCGTGCGTGCGCGTGCGTGCACACGCGTGCACGTGTGTGCACGCGTGTGCACGTGTGTGCGTGCACGTGCGTGCACGTGCGTGCACGTGGGTGCACGTGTGTGCACGTGTGTGCACACGCGTGCACGTGTGTGTACGTTTGTGCACACACGTGCACACACGTGCACGTGCATGCACGTGCGTGCACGTGCGTGCACGTGCGTGCGTGCGTGCGTGCGCACGTGCACGTGTGTGCGTGCGCGTGCGTGCGCGTGCGTGCGCGTGCGTGCGCGTGCGTGCACACACGTGCACGTGTGTGCGTGCGCGTGCGTGCGCGTGCGTGCACACACGTGCACGTGTGTGCACGCGTGTGCACGCGTGTGCACGCGTGTGCACGTGTGTGCACGTGTTTGCGTGCGTGTGCACGTGTGTGCACGTGTGTGTACACACGTGCACGCGCGTGCACGCACGTGCGTGTGCGTGCGTGCGCGTGCGTGCGCGTTCGTGCGCGTGCGTGCGTGCGTGCGCGTGCGCGTGCGTGCGCGTGTGTGCACGTCTGTGCACGTGTGTGCACACACGTGCACGTGCGTGCACGTGCGTGCACGTGCGTGCACATGCGTGCACGTGTGTGCACGTGTGTGCACGTGTGTGCGTGCGCGTGCACGTGTGTGCGTGCGCGTGTGTGCGTGCGCGTGCGTGCGCGCGCGTGCGTGCGCGTGCGTGCGCGTGCGTGCGCGTGCGTGCACACGCGTGCACGCGTGTGCACGTGGGTGCACGTGTGTGCACGTGCGTGCACGCGTGTGCACGTGGGTTGTTGTATATGTTGGGTATGAAAATTTGTTATGTTGTATGCGTGCGTGGGTGAAATTATTATGTTGTATATGTGGGTTATGAATATTCAGTGGAAATAATAATAATTGAATGAAATTTGGCCAAATGTGTAATTATCCGGAAATATGTTAATTTATGTAATTACGCACATTTTAATTATGCCAATTCGAGAGGTAATCGTATTTATTATGCGAGTGGGTGTAATTATGATAATGCAAGTCGTTATGATAACCAGACCCCGGTTCACCCCGTTATCGCTTTAACATTTACTGAGTATGTATTAGTGTGTTTATTAAGGTCACCAAGTTCAAATCTCAACGCAGAAGCAGATCTTATGCATAGATTTCAGGAAAGAATCACACAACCACTTCTGTATTGATCAATTTATTACTAATTCCACCTTAACTATGATATAGTATGCGAACTCTCAATCCCGGAACGTCAATACGGCATCAATACAGTATCATCAACGATTGTCTGATTTCACTTTGACAACGGCACATGGATCCCGCATAACGCGATGGTTGTTAGTGAGAGAGAGAGTCGTTAAAACATGCAAATACTATGCTAAGAAAACCTTAACGTTAATGAATGATTATACTCAATATTGTTCACGCAGTACCGCACTCCTTATTGATCATACGCAACCCTTATCACGTTGTTAGCACCTTGGGTCACGGGACAGTTGAATATTCTGTAGAGGGTGCGAGTACGTGCGGCGATTATGATTAAAAGATACTTGAAAGATTATACGGCGATAAAAAAAACACAATCAAAACAGTTATTATTCTTAAAGGCACCAATCTCAACAGATACATCGGCAGGTTATCTCAGAACGGCTCGGAGTAAGGGCCTGCGACGGTGCTCCTTTTCCGAAGATCGTTATCTTATACCAAGTTTACTAATTGGGGACCAGATCACCTGATAAGGGTCCGGTGGGCCACCACTCCCCACGTGAGCGTGGCTCGGCGGAAGGAGGTGCCAAGAATCAGTTCGTATTGATGGATCTGTTGGGAATTTATGCGATTAAGAGTACAGCCCACTAAATATTAAAGATAAAAATTAAGAATACTCTTATAAGAGACGGAGGGCCATCACTCGGTCTCGTTGTGATGCTTTCCAGCCACGGATGGCTTATGGGTTCGAGTGTTTTTGAGTGGTAAGAGTTGTCTTGAATAGTCAGTGTTCGGAGTCGATTCTTTAGGTCAAACAGACGCCTGGTGGTCGTGTGGTGAGGGGGCGGTGCGCGTCATACGTATCAGTCGATCCCCTGTCACCGTGGTGGTTCGGATGGCTGTCGATACGCTGTCGCAGTTCGGAACCCGGTCGGTAGGTGGCGCCCACAACTCGCTCGTAGCGTGCAGCGCTGGATCGTCGCCAACCGCAACGATCACCACTCCGGCGGCAGCAGAGACCTCCGGCGGCAGCAGAGATTGACGAGCTGAAGATGAGTCGAGCCGACCCGCTGGTCGCAGCTTGCTCCTGAGTCGACCTTCCCGGTCGAGCTCGCTCCTGGGTCGACCCGCTGGTCGCCCTCGCTCCTGAGTCGACTCTCTGGTCGCACTCCTGAGTGGACCCACTGGTCGCACTCCTCCTGAGCCGACTCTCCCGGTCGCGCTCCTGAGTGGACCCTCTCGTCGCACTCCTGAGTCGACCCTCCCGGTCGAGCTTCTGAGTGGACCCTCCCGTCGCACTGGTTTCCAATGCTCAGGATCCTTTACTTTATGCCGAAAAATCCCCCTGGATCCCGCCCACAAGGCGGGGCTTCCGATTTTTGCTGTGTCAGGATCTGTCCGTAGGCAGGTGTGTCCATGTGTGTGTCCGTACGTCCGTGTGTCCTTGTGTGCATCACTGACGGTATATTCCGTTGTCACACTCCCTCCATAAAACCCACGAGCAAACAATCAGATGTTACAAATTGCCTCGAAGTCGTCTCTCTGTCTGGGTGCAATTTATCTCTTGTCTGGCCTTCTTCATGAACCCAAAACACAGACGTTACAAATCGTTTCATAGGCGTCTTTGTTCGTGTTGCACAACCTGGAGGGAGGGGCAACACTCTCTCCGACCCGGCGCACAAAGAAATGGTTAAAAGTTTTAAGTTAACATTTGTCCCTTACTATTTCACAGTTATGATTCTGTATGTAACCTAAGGTCTGTCGTTTCCCATCGTGGTGTTTGACTCCAGTGGAGGTGTTTCCCCGAGCGTATACACACTCCTATCCCGCGCTGCGGGGATACAAAGACGGCCGGGATCTCCCTTTCTCTCCGACCCTGGGTTTAACATCGTTTTTTTTTATTATGTATTCATATTCGACCTGGTGGTGATTCATCCCGTTATCCTGGCTTTTCCATACGTTTTACTTTTGTCTTTTCATGCATATACTTATTACTATAAATTTATTCCCGATATCTTAGGTTAAGGGGTAAGTTTCTTGATCCTAGGAATTCGTATTCCTTGGTGCCTGCATGGTTATATAAGCGGAATATAGCTTACGGTGAATAGCGTTAACATTGATGTTATGTGCGATATTATGTATTGTGATGTCTTTAACTTAACTTGTTTGTCAGAGCTTTACTGACACAAAGCTGTATTTCATAGCCCGCAGTCTTTGCCCCACCCTATCTCTGCTCGCCGTTGTTGTTGCCTGCCGTTAATTCAAGGCCTCATTAATTTCGTCACTCCTGAGTAGGTGAGGGCGGTTGAACCTTGGAGTCGGTTCTGGTTTTTGTCTGCCTGCTTCTTCTTGTGTCCCCTGACCCCGGGAGTTATTATTCTACTTTATGGCCTGTCGAAGCCCCACTCGCTGTTGCTGGGCTGGTGTTGTTCCCGGCTTTTGCTTACGTTTGCAGTTCGCCGTGCTCTTAATTTCCTTCCCTCGTCAACCTTATATCGACTATTCGCTCCTGTCTGGGTGCGATTCAATTTTGACTTAGGAAGGTTCTGATTGTCATATGCTTCGGGTCGAGTTGTATAGAAAGTATTAAGGTATGGAAATAACATTTCATATTGACTTAATAATGGTGATGGTTCAGTAGGCGTAACTTGTGGCCTGGTTTAATTGGAGTGGGTGTGAATATCAATAACTTTAGCCTACCCTGTTGTTAAATTCCGACTTTAACGTTACTTTAATAGCAATACAGAATAATTGAGCTTTTTGTCTTAACTAGGCGAATGCGAACTTCTGGTGACCCCCGCAGCCTTGTTACTCAGCTGGGTCTTGTGCCTTGAGAGATATACAACCCTCTTTTAAATCACCTCTCCCGCTGTCCAACCTTCTGCTCTGGGAGTGTTATTCTTGATTCCAGGTCCAAGGCCCCCTCACATCCAGACGCGCAGGGTTGTTTACATCAGCTCCCCCCCTGTGCACGTGTTCTAACTAGCTCGGAATTCCTGAACACACAATCAGTGATGATTCCTGGCTTTCTGTGGTTGTGATTTAGACAAAGGCGCCTCTGTTTTCTTCCATTGCCTTTGAGTCGACACTGCCCTATTATTTGCCCATGTGCTGAGGTCATAGAATTCGTTTTGACTTCAGTAATATTAACATTCAGTATTGGATTAGCAAATGGGCAATGGTTCATTGATGTAGCTCGCAGCCTGGTCTCCAATTTGAGCGAGCGCGAGGATCGATAATTTAGCCTACTCTGTTGTTGAATTTCGAATTTTGACGTTACTTTAAAACCATGCAGGATGATTGGGCTTTTGCCTTAACTATGTCTGGCTGACACTCCCACTGTCTCTGCCGCCTGCACGGGTGACATGTGCCCGTTCATCAGGCCTTATCTTCCCTTGAAGCAAGGTTGTAAATTCTGCCATCCTAGCCCTCCTCTGGTTCATTACTTAACAACACCTGGTGTTTTGCAGTTTGCTGGGCTTGGTGTGTTTCACTCATTAAAAAAAAACAAGTAAAACGATAATATATAAAAATCATCAAATATTATTAATCTCAATTATGGAAGAAGGGTTAGGATACAACATACCGCCCTTTTAAAAATGACCAGTGGTCAAATGGCCACGGGTTATTTTTAAAAAAAATGTATACCCTTCTTCCATCATGAACCATCGATTGTCCTCAAGTTTTGCTGCTATTCCTTACAACGCGCGCGTACGTGTCACAACTTAACATGGTTATATTTGAATTGAGCAAAGAAAATTAAACAAGCGTTAAACATCGATATTGCGTTACATCGGTTCTGATACATCATGACTCCGACGAATATTCATTTTTGTTTTTGTTAAATCCTGGGAAACGCTAGGTAGCGGTTTCGAACGCATTTATGCGTTACCTTCCTCATGTTGCCTCGTTCACCACTTATCACTTCGATAATTCGATCACGGTTTTCGGGTTCGTTTTTGTAGTTTCCTCTCTCACTCTCTGTGTCGTGGGAGTGTGTGGTGAAAAATTGTGCTGCACATAACCAGAATTCGCGCACACGACCCACTTTGACACTTGGTTCGAGGCATTCGCTCTCTCTGCGATTACATGCACATTTGCCGAGTCAGTGTGTCGATTTAATTCTGTCCCTCGTAATGTTGCCCTCTTTGTTTTTACTAGTGTGTTGGATTTCAACACCATTCCCGATACGTCATGGACATTCGTCTCCATTTTAGCACTCCGATCCACATAATTTTTGGTTTCCCTTGGATATTTTCCATTCAAAGGCTCATGCCTGCGCTCCTCAGGGCGTGTCCCTGCTGTCTGTTTTTGTACTGTCCGATCACGCTTCAATGCAACCCTGTCCTTGTATTCGATCCGCGCGTCATTTACGGGAGCACTGTCCACGTTTTTGCCCGCCCTGTCACTTGCAGCCTGCCTGTATTTCACATTGAGCGCCGGGTTTAACACCTCGGCGGGTGTGGCGCGTATGGGCTGCCCGCTTTCAATCACTGTGGATGGTTCATCACGTATTTGGACCGTATTCTGTGTTATTCCTCTATTCCCTCCTGGTATAGCCGGTGGAGGAATTGGTCGGAATTGGATCGATTGTGTTTGACCTCCCATCCTGCGATTCTCGTGAATGTTCGCATCCATACCTCCGCGGTATGTGTAACACCTTCCCGCTAGGTGGTTATCTTCCCATCTCTGTGCGTAATTTGAACCTTGCGTGTGTCGTGGGATGGGGTGTTGATATGGTTCTGCTCTGAACCTCTCCCTCCTACGATTCTCCTGCACCCTTGGCCCAGTGTTTTTCCCATTTGGGTGCCAAATTTTTCCTGGATTGTTACTTCGCCATCCCTGTGGGTAATCTTGACCTTGCGCATGTCGGGGCATGGGGTGTTGGTATGGTTCTATTCTGAACCTCCCCCTCCTGTGATTCTCCTGAATGTTCGGCTTTGTGCCGCTCTCATTCTCGTGCCAACCTCTCTCTGGGTTATTTTGCCATGTGTGCGTGCGTTTCTGCTCCGTCTTGCATTGTGGGACTGCTCGGTGATTTTTATTCCTCTCTGAGAGGCTGGGTTCCTCATCCCTCTCCCTGTGTTCTGGATCCGAATTATGATTCTTAGCTCTGTATAACCATGCCATGTACGCCTTGCTCTCTATGCGGCGTAAGGATGCGGTTTCTGGATTCAAAACCATTCTCACCCTTTCTGTAATCTCTGGGCTCAAGGATTCAAAAAACATAATTTTGAACATTTTATCCCCTTCGTGGTATTGATTCACATCGCCTGCGTAATACGCTCTTTTAAATTGGACGAGGTAGTCACGTGGATCTTGGTCCATGCCCTGGGTCATCGATTTTACAGCATAAAACCCCTCAGTGAGTGTCGAATATTCTCCAAACTTCCGAATCACTGCCAGGCTCAATTGTTCAAAATCATTTCTAACCTTGTGTGGTAGTGACTTTACCCATGGAATAGATTCTTTATGTAAGGTCCGTTTCAACAAACTCGCTTTTTCATCCCGTCTCCTCAGCCCTCTAATCATTGCCTCCTCTTCCACTGTCGCGATATGTGTGTGGATATCCATAGTCTTATTGTGGGGGTCAAAATCGGGAATTCTGACTAGAGCCTTGTCCATCAACTTAAGGGTTTTACTGGTGAACAGGTATTCCGAAAGTTGATTGCTGACAGCGTCATCATCAAACAAGTTATCATCAGGCAATCTGTCACTTTGGTCTGTGCTGTGTCTCTTGTGTTTAAGTGGTGTGCATTTTCTGTGTGCGCGCCCAGGGCCGTGTCGCTCGTGTTGCCATTTCCCTTCAGTTTTTGCCTCTGCCCTTAGTGTACCATGTCCTGTCGACTTTACTTTAACATTTTTCCTCCCTCTATCTGTGAAGTTGTCAGTCTCACATGTTTTTGTTTGCATATGTATCTCTCCATCCCTTCTCTCGAATTGTGAGGGTTTCCCTTTGTCAAGGATTTTTTGTTCGATATCCATAATTTTTGTGCGATTAGTCCCTGGACTCTGTCCACGTACCCAAGAGTGTGATTTACTGTTACTTCCATATTTATTCTGTGGATCAACATCTGTGAGTTTCGCTGGTGTCGCGAGCACTGATTTCTCATCCCTCTCGAGGGTGTGAGGACATTTCTCCTCGTTTATTAGAGACGATTTCTCTCCTGTTTCCTTTCCGAATTTTTCCTCATTCCACAATCCCTGTCTGTATGCCTGTGTGGGAAGGTATGAGTCCTGTCCTGCCTTCTCTGCAGTTTTTGCATCGTGTTCGCCTTTGTTACATTTTATCCAGTCACTTAGTTTCCCTCGAGGTGTGTTCGTGTTATCAATACAGCTCCCTTCCCATATGTCTCTCTGACTGTACTGCTTTGTAACAGATTGGTCGGTACGTTTTAATACGAGTTCCCAGTATCCTGTAATCCATTCAAAAATTATTCTTAATCCTAGCATCTCAAGTATGGCAAGAGTTACTTTGACCTTTCTTTCAGAGTGCATATAAAACAGTTATCTCACAGAGTGTAGTCAGTTTTTGCTCGATCTATTAATCTCAGCCCAGCTGTCTTTGTTATACTCTGCTACTCTGGTATCTCCCTTCAGAGCGCGTTTTGTTTGTATACCCCCGTTTACAACCACAAGGCAACGTTAGTTCACAACACTTTGATTAACACATCAGTGATTCGTTCCTGAATTCATGCATAACCTGTCTGCGAGAGATCCCGGAAGACGAGCCCCCATTATGTTGTATATGTTGGGTATGAAAATTTGTTATGTTGTATGCGTGCGTGGGTGAAATTATTATGTTGTATATGTGGGTTATGAATATTCAGTGGAAATAATAATAATTGAATGAAATTTGGCCAAATGTGTAATTATCCGGAAATATGTTAATTTATGTAATTACGCACATTTTAATTATGCCAATTCGAGAGGTAATCGTATTTATTATGCGAGTGGGTGTAATTATGATAATGCAAGTCGTTATGATAACCAGACCCCGGTTCACCCCGTTATCGCTTTAACATTTACTGAGTATGTATTAGTGTGTTTATTAAGGTCACCAAGTTCAAATCTCAACGCAGAAGCAGATCTTATGCATAGATTTCAGGAAAGAATCACACAACCACTTCTGTATTGATCAATTTATTACTAATTCCACCTTAACTATGATATAGTATGCGAACTCTCAATCCCGGAACGTCAATACGGCATCAATACAGTATCATCAACGATTGTCTGATTTCACTTTGACAACGGCACATGGATCCCGCATAACGCGATGGTTGTTAGTGAGAGAGAGAGTCGTTAAAACATGCAAATACTATGCTAAGAAAACCTTAACGTTAATGAATGATTATACTCAATATTGTTCACGCAGTACCGCACTCCTTATTGATCATACGCAACCCTTATCACGTTGTTAGCACCTTGGGTCACGGGACAGTTGAATATTCTGTAGAGGGTGCGAGTACGTGCGGCGATTATGATTAAAAGATACTTGAAAGATTATACGGCGATAAAAAAAACACAATCAAAACAGTTATTATTCTTAAAGGCACCAATCTCAACAGATACATCGGCAGGTTATCTCAGAACGGCTCGGAGTAAGGGCCTGCGACGGTGCTCCTTTTCCGAAGATCGTTATCTTATACCAAGTTTACTAATTGGGGACCAGATCACCTGATAAGGGTCCGGTGGGCCACCACTCCCCACGTGAGCGTGGCTCGGCGGAAGGAGGTGCCAAGAATCAGTTCGTATTGATGGATCTGTTGGGAATTTATGCGATTAAGAGTACAGCCCACTAAATATTAAAGATAAAAATTAAGAATACTCTTATAAGAGACGGAGGGCCATCACTCGGTCTCGTTGTGATGCTTTCCAGCCACGGATGGCTTATGGGTTCGAGTGTTTTTGAGTGGTAAGAGTTGTCTTGAATAGTCAGTGTTCGGAGTCGATTCTTTAGGTCAAACAGACGCCTGGTGGTCGTGTGGTGAGGGGGCGGTGCGCGTCATACGTATCAGTCGATCCCCTGTCACCGTGGTGGTTCGGATGGCTGTCGATACGCTGTCGCAGTTCGGAACCCGGTCGGTAGGTGGCGCCCACAACTCGCTCGTAGCGTGCAGCGCTGGATCGTCGCCAACCGCAACGATCACCACTCCGGCGGCAGCAGAGACCTCCGGCGGCAGCAGAGATTGACGAGCTGAAGATGAGTCGAGCCGACCCGCTGGTCGCAGCTTGCTCCTGAGTCGACCTTCCCGGTCGAGCTCGCTCCTGGGTCGACCCGCTGGTCGCCCTCGCTCCTGAGTCGACTCTCTGGTCGCACTCCTGAGTGGACCCACTGGTCGCACTCCTCCTGAGCCGACTCTCCCGGTCGCGCTCCTGAGTGGACCCTCTCGTCGCACTCCTGAGTCGACCCTCCCGGTCGAGCTTCTGAGTGGACCCTCCCGTCGCACTGGTTTCCAATGCTCAGGATCCTTTACTTTATGCCGAAAAATCCCCCTGGATCCCGCCCACAAGGCGGGGCTTCCGATTTTTGCTGTGTCAGGATCTGTCCGTAGGCAGGTGTGTCCATGTGTGTGTCCGTACGTCCGTGTGTCCTTGTGTGCATCACTGACGGTATATTCCGTTGTCACACTCCCTCCATAAAACCCACGAGCAAACAATCAGATGTTACAAATTGCCTCGAAGTCGTCTCTCTGTCTGGGTGCAATTTATCTCTTGTCTGGCCTTCTTCATGAACCCAAAACACAGACGTTACAAATCGTTTCATAGGCGTCTTTGTTCGTGTTGCACAACCTGGAGGGAGGGGCAACACTCTCTCCGACCCGGCGCACAAAGAAATGGTTAAAAGTTTTAAGTTAACATTTGTCCCTTACTATTTCACAGTTATGATTCTGTATGTAACCTAAGGTCTGTCGTTTCCCATCGTGGTGTTTGACTCCAGTGGAGGTGTTTCCCCGAGCGTATACACACTCCTATCCCGCGCTGCGGGGATACAAAGACGGCCGGGATCTCCCTTTCTCTCCGACCCTGGGTTTAACATCGTTTTTTTTTATTATGTATTCATATTCGACCTGGTGGTGATTCATCCCGTTATCCTGGCTTTTCCATACGTTTTACTTTTGTCTTTTCATGCATATACTTATTACTATAAATTTATTCCCGATATCTTAGGTTAAGGGGTAAGTTTCTTGATCCTAGGAATTCGTATTCCTTGGTGCCTGCATGGTTATATAAGCGGAATATAGCTTACGGTGAATAGCGTTAACATTGATGTTATGTGCGATATTATGTATTGTGATGTCTTTAACTTAACTTGTTTGTCAGAGCTTTACTGACACAAAGCTGTATTTCATAGCCCGCAGTCTTTGCCCCACCCTATCTCTGCTCGCCGTTGTTGTTGCCTGCCGTTAATTCAAGGCCTCATTAATTTCGTCACTCCTGAGTAGGTGAGGGCGGTTGAACCTTGGAGTCGGTTCTGGTTTTTGTCTGCCTGCTTCTTCTTGTGTCCCCTGACCCCGGGAGTTATTATTCTACTTTATGGCCTGTCGAAGCCCCACTCGCTGTTGCTGGGCTGGTGTTGTTCCCGGCTTTTGCTTACGTTTGCAGTTCGCCGTGCTCTTAATTTCCTTCCCTCGTCAACCTTATATCGACTATTCGCTCCTGTCTGGGTGCGATTCAATTTTGACTTAGGAAGGTTCTGATTGTCATATGCTTCGGGTCGAGTTGTATAGAAAGTATTAAGGTATGGAAATAACATTTCATATTGACTTAATAATGGTGATGGTTCAGTAGGCGTAACTTGTGGCCTGGTTTAATTGGAGTGGGTGTGAATATCAATAACTTTAGCCTACCCTGTTGTTAAATTCCGACTTTAACGTTACTTTAATAGCAATACAGAATAATTGAGCTTTTTGTCTTAACTAGGCGAATGCGAACTTCTGGTGACCCCCGCAGCCTTGTTACTCAGCTGGGTCTTGTGCCTTGAGAGATATACAACCCTCTTTTAAATCACCTCTCCCGCTGTCCAACCTTCTGCTCTGGGAGTGTTATTCTTGATTCCAGGTCCAAGGCCCCCTCACATCCAGACGCGCAGGGTTGTTTACATCAGCTCCCCCCCTGTGCACGTGTTCTAACTAGCTCGGAATTCCTGAACACACAATCAGTGATGATTCCTGGCTTTCTGTGGTTGTGATTTAGACAAAGGCGCCTCTGTTTTCTTCCATTGCCTTTGAGTCGACACTGCCCTATTATTTGCCCATGTGCTGAGGTCATAGAATTCGTTTTGACTTCAGTAATATTAACATTCAGTATTGGATTAGCAAATGGGCAATGGTTCATTGATGTAGCTCGCAGCCTGGTCTCCAATTTGAGCGAGCGCGAGGATCGATAATTTAGCCTACTCTGTTGTTGAATTTCGAATTTTGACGTTACTTTAAAACCATGCAGGATGATTGGGCTTTTGCCTTAACTATGTCTGGCTGACACTCCCACTGTCTCTGCCGCCTGCACGGGTGACATGTGCCCGTTCATCAGGCCTTATCTTCCCTTGAAGCAAGGTTGTAAATTCTACCATCCTAGCCCTCCTCTGGTTCATTACTTAACAACACCTGGTGTTTTGCAGTTTGCTGGGCTTGGTGTGTTTCACTCATTAAAAAAAAACAAGTAAAACGATAATATATAAAAATCATCAAATATTATTAATCTCAATTATGGAAGAAGGGTTAGGATACAACAGGGTGCACGTGTGTGCACGTGCGTGCACGTGCGTGCACGTGTGTGCGTGCGCGTGCACGTGTGTGCGTGCGCGTGTGTCCGTGCGCGTGCGTGCGCGTGCGTGCGCGTGCGTGCGCGTGCGTGCAAACGCGTGCACGTGCGTGCACGCATGTACACGTGGGTGCACGCGTGTGCACATGCGTGCACGTGCGTGCACGTGTGTGCACACACGTGCACAGACGTGCACACACGCGCACGCACGCGCACGCACGCACGCGCACGCACGCGCACGCACACAAGTGCACGCGCACGCACACACGTGCACACACGTGAACACGCGTGCACATACGTGCACCCACGTGTGCACACGCGCGCGCACGCGCATGCCTGCGCACGCACGCGTGCACGTGCGTGCGTGCGCGTGCGTGCGTGTGAGCGCGTGCACGTGCACGCGTGTGCACACGTGGGTGCACGTATGTGCACGCGTGTTCACGTGTGTGCACGTGTGTGCGTGCGCGTGCACTTGTGTGCGTGCGCGTGCGTGCGCGTGCCGTGCGCGTGCGTGCGCGTGTGTGCACGTCTGTGCACGTGTGTGCACACACGTGCACGTGCGTGCACGTGCGTGCACGTGCGTGCACATGCGTGCACGCGTGTGCACGTGGGTGCACGTGTGTGCACGTGTGTGCGTGCGCGTTCACGTGTGTGCGTGCGCGTGCATGCGCACGCGTCCGTGCGCGTGCGTGCGCGTGCGTGCGCGTGTGTGCACGTGCGTGCACGTGCGTGCGCGTGTGTGCGCGTGCGTGCACGTGCGTGCGTGCGCGTGCGTGCGCGTGCGTGCGCGTGCGTGCACGTGCGTGCACGTGTGTGCACGCGTGTGCACGCGTGTGCACGTGTGTGCGTGCGCGTGCACGTGCGTGCGTGCGCGTGCGTGCGCGTGCGTGCGCGTGCGTGCGCGTGTGTGCACGTGCGTGCACGTGCGTGCGCGTGTGTGCGCGTGCGTGCACGTGCGTGCGTGCGCGTGCGTGCGCGTGCGTGCGCGTGCGTGCACGTGCGTGCACGTGTGTGCACGCGTGTGCACGCGTGTGCACGTGTGTGCGTGCGCGTGCACGTGCGTGCGTGCGCGTGCGTGCGCGTGCGTGCACGTGTGTGCACGTGCGTGCACGTGCGTGCACGTGCGTGGGCGTGCGTGCGCGTGCGTGCACGTGCGTGCACGTGCGTGCACGTGCGTGCACGTGTGTGCGTGCGCGTGCACGTGTGTGCGTGCGCATGCACGTGTGTGCGTGCGCCTGCGTGCGTGCGCGTGCGTGCGCGTGCGTGCGCGTGCGTGCGCGTGCGTGCGCGTGCGTGCAGACGCGTGCACGTGCGTGCACGTGGGTGCACGCGTGTGCACGTGCGTGCATGTGCGTGCACGTGCGTGCGTACGCGTGCGTGCGTGCGCGCGCGTGCACGTGCACGCGTGTGCACACGTGGGTGCACGTATGTGCACGCGTGTTCACGTGTGTGCACGTGTGTGCGTGCGCGTGCACGTGTGTGCGTGCACGTGCGTGCGCGTGCGTGCGCGTGCGTGCGCGTGCGGCACACACGTGCACGTGTGTGCGTGCGCGTGCGTGCGCGTGCGTGCGCGTGCGTGCACGCACGTGCGTGTGCGTGCGTGCGCGTGCGTGCGCGTTCGTGCGCGTGCGTGCGTGCGTGCGCGTGCGTGCGCGTGTGTGCACGTGTGTGCACGTGTGTGCGTGCGCGTGCACGTGTGTGCGTGCGCGTGTGTGCGCGCGCGTGCGTGCGCGTGCGTGCGCGTGCGTGCACGTGCGTGCACATGCGTGCACGTGTGTGCACGTGTGTGCACGTGTGTGCGTGCGCGTGCACGTGTGTGCGTGCGCGTGTGTGCGCGCGCGTGCGTGCGCGTGCGTGCGCGTGCGTGCGCGTGCGTGCACGTGCGTGCACGTGCGTGCACGTGCGTGCACGTGTTTGCACACGCGTGCACGTGTGTGCACGTCTGTGCACGTGCGTGCGTGCGCGTGCACGTGTGTGCGTGCGCGTGCGTGCGCGTGCGTTGCGTGCGCGTGCGTGTACGTGTGTGCACGTGTGTGCGTGCACGTGCGTGCACGTGCGTGCACGTGCGTGCACGTGTGTGCACGTGCGTGCGTGCGCGTGCACGTGTGTGCGCGTGCTGTGCGCGTGCGTGCACGCGTGTGCACGTGTGTGCACGTGTGTGCGTGCGCGTGTGTGCGTGCGCGTGCGTGCGCGTGCGTGCGCGTGCGTGCACGTGGGTGCACGTGTGTGCACGTGCGTGCACGTGCGTGCACGTGTGTGCGTGCGCGTGCACGTGTGTGCGTGCGCGTGCGTGCGTGTGTGCACACGCGTGCACGTGTGTGCACGTGCGTGCACGTGTGTGCACGTGCGTGCGTGCGCATGCACGTGTGCGTGCGCGTGCGTGCGCGTGCGTGCGCGCGCGCGTGCGCAGCATGCGCGTGCGCGCGCGTGCACGTGCGTGCACGTGGGTGCACGCGCGTGCACGTGTGTGCACGTGCGTGCACGTGCGTGCGTGCGCGTGCACGTGTGTGCGTGCGCGTGCGTGCGCGTGCGTGCGCGTGCGTGCACGCGCGTGCACGTGCGTGCACGCGTTTGCACGTGTGTGCACGCGTGTGCACGTGTGTGCACGTGTGTGCGTGCGCGTGCACGTGTGTGCGTGCGCGTGCGTGCGTGCGCGTGCACGTGCGTGCACACGCGTGCACGCGTGTGCACGTGGGTGCACGTGTGTGCACGTGCGTGCACGTGCGTGCACGTGTGTGCGTGCGCGCGCGTGCGTGCGCGTGCGTGCACACGCGTGCACGTGCGTGCACGTGTGCACGTGCGTGCACGTGTTTGCACACGCGTGCACGTGTGTGCACGTCTGTGCACGTGCGTGCGCGTGCGTGCGCGTGCGTGCACACGCGTGCACGTGTGTGCACGCGTGTGCACGTGTGTGCGTGCACGTGCGTGCACGTGCGTGCACGTGGGTGCACGTGTGTGCACGTGTGTGCACACGCGTGCACGTGTGTGTACGTTTGTGCACACACGTGCACACACGTGCACGTGCATGCACGTGCGTGCACGTGTGTGCACGTGCGTGCGTGCGTGCGTGCGCACGTGCACGTGTGTGCGTGCGCGTGCGTGCGCGTGCGTGCGCGTGCGTGCGCGTGCGTGCACACACGTGCACGTGTGTGCGTGCGCGTGCGTGCGCGTGCGTGCACACACGTGCACGTGTGTGCACGCGTGTGCACGCGTGTGCACGCGTGTGCACGTGTGTGCGCGTGCGTGCGCGTGCGTGCACGAGTGTGCACGTTGGTGCACGTGTGTGCGTGGCGCGTGTGTGCGTGCGCGTGCGTGCGCGTGCGTGCGCGTGCGTGCACGTGGGTGACGTGTGTGCACGTGCGTGCACGTGCGTGCACGTGTGTGCGTGCGCGTGCACGTGTGTGCGTGCGCGTGCGTGCGTGTGTGCACACGCGTGGCACGTGTGTGCACGTGCGTGCACGTGTGTGCACGTGCGTGCGTGCGCATGCACGTGTGTGCGTGCGCGTGCGGTGCGCGTGCGTGCGCGCGCGCGTGCGTGCGCAGGCATGCGCGTGCGCGCGCGTGC
>NW_026890744.1:0-9498 GCF_015708825.2 Lethenteron reissneri | reverse complement strand
AGCAAATCTGCTGGAAAGCGTGTGGAAGTTTCGGACGTTCGGACGATATTTTGGCGACACTAAAATGAGCGTTTGCCAGCTCCAGGGAATTCGGAGCGAGAGAAGAGGCCCCGTAACTCACATGAGAGCATCCCGGCCAATTTCTACCGTTTGATGGGGTCTATGTGTAAAAATTTTGACTTTTTTGGTGCACGAGCAAATCTGCTGGAAAAGCTTGGACGTTTCGTGACGTTCGGACGATATTTGGCGACACTATAAATGAGCGTTTTGCCAGCTCCAGGAATTCGGAGCGAGAGAAACGAGGCCCCTAACGCACATGAGAGCAATCCCGGCCAATTTCTACACCGTTTGATGGGGTCTATGTGTAAAATTTTGACTTTTTTTGGTGCACGAGCAAATCTGCTGGGAAAGCGTGTGGAAGTTTCGTGACGTTCGGACGATATTTGGCGACACTAAATGAGCGTTTTGCCAGCTCCAGGGAATTCGAGCGAGGAGAAACGAGGCCCCGTAACGCACATGAGAGCAATCCCGGCCAATTTCTACCGTTTGATGGGCTATGTGTAAAAATTTTGACTTTTTTGGTGCACGAGCAAATCTGCTGGGAAAGCCTGTGGAGTTCGTGACGTTCGGACGATATTTGGCGACACAAAATGAGCGTTTCCAGCTCCAGGGAATTCGGAGCGAGAGAAACGGGCCCCGTAACGCACATGAGAGCAAACCCGGCCAATTTCTACCGTTTGATGGGGTCTATGTGTAAAAATTTTGACTTTTTTTGGTGCACGAGCAAATCTGCTGGAAAAGCGTGTGGAAGGTTCGTGACGTTCGTACGATATTTGGCGACACTAAAATGACGATTTCCCAGCTCCAGGGAATTCGAGCGAGAGAAACGAGGCCCCGTAACGCACATGAGAGCAATCCCGGCCAATTTCTACCGTTTGATGGGGTCTATGTGTAAAAATTTTGACTTTTTTGGTGCACGAGCAAATCTGCTGGAAAGCGTGTGGAAGTTCGTGACGTTCGGACGATATTTGGCGACACTATAAAGAGCTTTGCCAGCTCCAGGGAATTCGGAGCGAGAGAACGAGGCCCCGTAACGCACATGAGAGCAATCCCGGCCAATTTCTACCGTTTGATGGGTCTATGTGTAAAAATTTTGACTTTTTTGTGCACGAGCAAATCTCTGGGAAAGCGTGTGGAAGTTTCGTGACGTTCCGGACGATAGGTTGGCGACAACTATAAATGAAGCCGTTTTGCCAGCTCCATGGGAATTCGGAGCGAGAGAAACAGGAGGTCCCCGTAACGCACATGAGAGCAAATCCTCCGGCCAATTTTCTACCGTTTGAGGGGGTCCTAATGTGTAAAAATTGTGACTTTTTTTGGTCACACGAGCAAATCTGCTGGAAAGCGTGTGGAAGTTTCGTGACGTTCGGACGATATTTGGCGACACTATAATGAGCGTTTTGCCAGCTCCAGGGAATTCGGAGCGAGAGAATGCAGGGCCACGTAACGCACTCTGAGAGCAATCCCGGCCAATTTCTACCGTTTGATGGGGGTCTATGGTGTAAAAATTTGGACTTTTTTTGTGCACGAGCAAATCTGCTGGGAAAGCGTGGGAAGTTTCGTGACGTTCGGACGATATTTGGCGACACTAAAATGAGCGTTTGCCAGCTCCAGGGAATTCGGAGCGGAGAGAAACGAGGAGCCCGTAACGCACATGAGAGCAATCCCGGCCAATTTCTACCGTTTGATGGGGTCTATGTAGTAAAAATTTGACTTTTTTTGGTGCACGGTGCAAATCTGCTGGGAAAAGCCTGTGGACGGGTTCGTGGACGTATCGTACGATATTGGCGACACAAAAATTGCGATTTCCCAGCTTCAGGGAATTCGGAGCGAGAGAAACGAGGGCCCCCGTAACGCACATGAGAGCAATCCCGGCAATGGTTATACCGGTTTTGATGGGGTCTATGTGTAAAAATTTGACTTTTTTTGGTGCAAGCAGCAAATCTGCTGGGGAAAGCGTGTGGAAGTTTCGTGACGTTTCGTGACGATATTGGCAGCACCTATAAAAAATGAGCGTTTTGCCAGCTCCAGGGGAATCGGAGGCGGAGAAAACGAGGCCCCGTAACGCACATGAGAGCAATCCCGGCCAATTTTCTACCATTGATGGGTCTATGTGTAAAAATTTTGGACTTTTTTTGGTGCACTGAGCAAATCTGCTGGAAAAGCGTGTGGAAGTTTCGTGACGTTCGGACGATATTTGGCGACACTAAAATGAGCGTTTTGCCAGCTCCAGGGAATTCGGAGCGAGAGAAACGAGGCCCCGTAACGCACATGAGAGCAATCCCGGCCAATTTCTACCGTTTGATGGGGTCTATGTGTAAAAATTTTGACTTTTTTTGGTGCACGAGCAAATCTGCTGGAAAGCGTGTGGAAGTTTCGTGACGTTCGTACGATATTTGGCGACACTAAATGAGCGTTTCCAGCTCCAGGAATTCGGAGCGAGAGAAACGAGGCCCCGTAACGCACATGAGAGCAATCCCGGCCAATTTCTACCGTTTGATGGGGTCTATGTGTAAAAATTTTGACTTTTTTTGGTGCACGAGCAAATCTGCTGGAAAGCGTGTGGAAGTTTCGTGACGTTCGGACGATATTTGGCGACACTAAAATGAGCGTTTCCAGCTCCAGGGAATTCGGAGCGAGAGAAACGAGGCCCCGTAACGCACATGAGAGCAATCCCGGCCAATTTCTACCGTTTGATGGGGTCTATGTGTAAAAATTTTGACTTTTTTTGGTGCACGAGCAAATCTGCTGGAAAGCGTGTGGAAGTTTCGTGACGTTCGGACGATATTTGGCGACACAAAAATGAGCGTTTTGCCAGCTCCAGGGAATTCGGAGCGAGAGAAACGAGGCCCCGTAACGCACATGAGAGCAATCCCGGCCAATTTCTACCGTTTGATGGGGTCTATGTGTAAAAATTTTGACTTTTTTTGGTGCACGAGCAAATCTGCTGGAAAGCGTGTGGAAGTTTCGTGACGTTCGGACGATATTTGGCGACACTAAAATGAGCGTTTTGCCAGCTCCAGGGAATTCGGAGCGAGAGAAACGAGGCCCCGTAACGCACATGAGAGCAATCCCGGCCAATTTCTACCGTTTGATGGGGTCTATGTGTAAAAATTTTGACTTTTTTTGGTGCACGAGCAAATCTGCTGGAAAGCGTGTGGAAGTTTCGTGACGTTCGGACGATATTTGGCGACACTAAAATGAGCGTTTCCAGCTCCAGGGAATTCGGAGCGAGAGAAACGAGGCCCCGTAACGCACATGAGAGCAATCCCGGCCAATTTCTACCGTTTGATGGGGTCTATGTGTAAAAATTTTGACTTTTTTTTGCACGAGCAAATCTGCTGGAAAGCGTGTGGAAGTTTCGTGACGTTCGGACGATATTTGGCGACACTAAAATGCGTTTTGCCAGCTCCAGGGAATTCGGTGCGAGAGAAACGAGGCCCCGTAACGCACATGAGAGCAATCCCGGCCAATTTCTACCGTTTGATGGGGTCTATGTTTAAAAATTTTGACTTTTTTTGGTGCACGAGCAAATCTGCTGGAAAGCTGTGGAAGTTTCGTGACGTTCGACGATATTTGGCGACACAAAATGAGCGTTTTGCCAGCTCCAGGGAATTCGGAGCGAGAGAAACGAGGCCCCGTAACGCACATGAGAGCAATCCCGGCCAATTTCTACCGTTTGATGGGGTCTATGTGTAAAAATTTTGACTTTTTTTGGTGCACGAGCAAATCTGCTGGAAAGCGTGTGGAAGTTCGTGACGTTCGACGATATTTGGCGACACTAAAATGAGCGTTTTGCCAGCTCCAGGGAATTCGGAGCGAGAGAAACGAGGCCCCGTAACGCACATGAGAGCAATCCCGGCCAATTTCTACCGTTTGATGGGGTCTATGTGTAAAAATTTTGACTTTTTTTGGTGCACGAGCAAATCTGCTGGGAAAGCGTGTGGAAGTTTCGTGACGTTCGGACGATATTTGGCGACACTAAATGAGCGTTTTGCCAGCTCCAGGGAATTCGGAGCGAGAGAAACGAGGCCCCGTAACGCACATGAGAGCAATCCCGGCCAATTTCTACCGTTTGATGGGGTCTATGTGTAAAAATTTTGACTTTTTTTGGTGCACGAGCAAATCTGCTGGGAAAGCGTGTGGAAGTTTCGTGACGTTCGGACGATATTTGGCGACACTAATGAGCGTTTTGCCAGCTCCAGGGAATTCGGAGCGAGAGAAACGAGGCCCCGTAACGCACATGAGAGCAATCCCGGCCAATTTCTACCGTTTGATGGGGTCTATGTGTAAAAATTTTGACTTTTTTTGGTGCACGAGCAAATCTGCTGGAAAGCGTGTGGAAGTTTCGTGACGTTCGGACGATATTTGGCGACACTAAATGAGCGTTTTGCCAGCTCCAGGGAATTCGGAGCGAGAGAAACGAGGCCCCGTAACGCACATGAGAGCAATCCCGGCCAATTTCTACCGTTTGATGGGGTCTATGTGTAAAAATTTTGACTTTTTTTGGTGCACGAGCAAATCTGCTGGGAAAGCGTGTGGAAGTTTCGTGACGTTCGGACGATATTTGGCGACACTAAAATGAGCGTTTTGCCAGCTCCAGGGAATTCGGAGCGAGAGAAACGAGGCCCCGTAACGCACATGAGAGCAATCCCGGCCAATTTCTACCGTTTGATGGGGTCTATGTGTAAAAATTTTGACTTTTTTTGGTGCACGAGCAAATCTGCTGGAAAGCGTGTGGAAGTTTCGTGACGTTCGGACGATATTTGGCGACACTAAAATGAGCGTTTTGCCAGCTCCAGGGAATTCGGAGCGAGAGAAACGAGGCCCCGTAACGCACATGAGAGCAATCCCGGCCAATTTCTACCGTTTGATGGGGTCTATGTGTAAAAATTTTGACTTTTTTTGGTGCACGAGCAAATCTGCTGGAAAGCGTGTGGAAGTTCGTGACGTTCGACGATATTTGGCGACACTAAAATGAGCGTTTTGCCAGCTCCAGGGAATTCGGAGCGAGAGAAACGAGGCCCCGTAACGCACATGAGAGCAATCCCGGCCAATTTCTACCGTTTGATGGGGTCTATGTGTAAAAATTTTGACTTTTTTTGGTGCACGAGCAAATCTGCTGGAAAGCGTGTGGAAGTTTCGTGACGTTCGGACGATATTTGGCGACACTAAAATGAGCGTTTTGCCAGCTCCAGGGAATTCGGAGCGAGAGAAACGAGGCCCCGTAACGCACATGAGAGCAATCCCGGCCAATTTCTACCGTTTGATGGGGTCTATGTGTAAAAATTTTGACTTTTTTTGGTGCACGAGCAAATCTGCTGGGAAAGCGTGTGGAAGTTTCGTGACGTTCGGACGATATTTGGCGACACTAAAATGAGCGTTTTGCCAGCTCCAGGGAATTCGGAGCGAGAGAAACGAGGCCCCGTAACGCACATGAGAGCAATCCCGGCCAATTTCTACCGTTTGATGGGGTCTATGTGTAAAAATTTTGACTTTTTTTGGTGCACGAGCAAATCTGCTGGGAAAGCGTGTGGAAGTTTCGTGACGTTCGGACGATATTTGGCGACACTAAATGAGCGTTTTGCCAGCTCCAGGGAATTCGGAGCGAGAGAAACGAGGCCCCGTAACGCACATGAGAGCAATCCCGGCCAATTTCTACCGTTTGATGGGGTCTATGTGTAAAAATTTTGACTTTTTTTGGTGCACGAGCAAATCTGCTGGAAAGCGTGTGGAAGTTTCGTGACGTTCGGACGATATTTGGCGACACTAAAATGAGCGTTTTGCCAGCTCCAGGGAATTCGGAGCGAGAGAAACGAGGCCCCGTAACGCACATGAGAGCAATCCCGGCCAATTTCTACCGTTTGATGGGGTCTATGTGTAAAAATTTTGACTTTTTTTGGTGCACGAGCAAATCTGCTGGAAAGCGTGTGGAAGTTTCGTGACGTTCGGACGATATTTGGCGACACTAAATGAGCGTTTTGCCAGCTCCAGGGAATTCGGAGCGAGAGAAACGAGGCCCCGTAACGCACATGAGAGCAATCCCGGCCAATTTCTACCGTTTGATGGGGTCTATGTGTAAAAATTTTGACTTTTTTTGGTGCACGAGCAAATCTGCTGGAAAGCGTGTGGAAGTTTCGTGACGTTCGGACGATATTTGGCGACACTAAAATGAGCGTTTTGCCAGCTCCAGGGAATTCGGAGCGAGAGAAACGAGGCCCCGTAACGCACATGAGAGCAATCCCGGCCAATTTCTACCGTTTGATGGGGTCTATGTGTAAAAATTTTGACTTTTTTGGTGCACGAGCAAATCTGCTGGAAAGCTGTGGAAGTTTCGTGACGTTCGGACGATATTTGGCGACACTAAAATGATTTGCCAGCTCCAGGGAATTCGGAGCGAGAGAAACGAGGCCCCGTAACGCACATGAGAGCAATCCCGGCCAATTTCTACCGTTTGATGGGGTCTATGTGTAAAAATTTTGACTTTTTTTGGTGCACGAGCAAATCTGCTGGAAAGCGTGTGGAAGTTCGTGACGTTCGACGATATTTGGCGACACTAAAATGAGCGTTTTGCCAGCTCCAGGGAATTCGGAGCGAGAGAAACGAGGCCCCGTAACGCACATGAGAGCAATCCCGGCCAATTTCTACCGTTTGATGGGGTCTATGTGTAAAAATTTTGACTTTTTTTGGTGCACGAGCAAATCTGCTGGAAAGCGTGTGGAAGTTTCGTGACGTTCGGACGATATTTGGCGACACTAAATGAGCGTTTTGCCAGCTCCAGGGAATTCGGAGCGAGAGAAACGAGGCCCCGTAACGCACATGAGAGCAATCCCGGCCAATTTCTACCGTTTGATGGGGTCTATGTGTAAAAATTTTGACTTTTTTTGGTGCACGAGCAAATCTGCTGGAAAGCGTGTGGAAGTTTCGTGACGTTCGGACGATATTTGGCGACACTAAATGAGCGTTTGCCAGCTCCAGGGAATTCGGAGCGAGAGAAACGAGGCCCCGTAACGCACATGAGAGCAATCCCGGCCAATTTCTACCGTTTGATGGGGTCTATGTGTAAAAATTTTGACTTTTTTTGGTGCACGAGCAAATCTGCTGGAAAGCGTGTGGAAGTTTCGTGACGTTCGGACGATATTTGGCGACACTAAATGAGCGTTTTGCCAGCTCCAGGGAATTCGGAGCGAGAGAAACGAGGCCCCGTAACGCACATGAGAGCAATCCCGGCCAATTTCTACCGTTTGATGGGGTCTATGTGTAAAAATTTTGACTTTTTTTGGTGCACGAGCAAATCTGCTGGAAAGCGTGTGGAAGTTTCGTGACGTTCGGACGATATTTGGCGACACTAAAATGAGCGTTTTGCCAGCTCCAGGGAATTCGGAGCGAGAGAAACGAGGCCCCGTAACGCACATGAGAGCAATCCCGGCCAATTTCTACCGTTTGATGGGGTCTATGTGTAAAAATTTTGACTTTTTTTGGTGCACGAGCAAATCTGCTGGAAAGTGTGGAAGTTCGTGACGTTCGTACGATATTTGGCGACACAAAATGCGATTTCCCAGCTCCAGGGAATTCGGAGCGAGAGAAACGAGGCCCCGTAACGCACATGAGAGCAATCCCGGCCAATTTCTACCGTTTGATGGGGTCTATGTGTAAAAATTTTGACTTTTTTTGGTGCACGAGCAAATCTGGGAAAGCGTGTGGAAGTTCGTGACGTTCGACGATATTTGGCGACACTAAAATGAGCGATTTGCCAGCTCCAGGGAATTCGGAGCGAGAGAAACGAGGCCCCGTAACGCACATGAGAGCAATCCCGGCCAATTTCTACCGTTTGATGGGGTCTATGTGTAAAAATTTTGACTTTTTTTGGTGCACGAGCAAATCTGCTGGAAAGCGTGTGGAAGTTCGTGACGTTCGGACGATATTTGGCGACACTAAATGAGCGTTTGCCAGCTCCAGGGAATTCGGAGCGAGAGAAACGAGGCCCCGTAACGCACATGAGAGCAATCCCGGCCAATTTCTACCGTTTGATGGGGTCTATGTGTAAAAATTTTGACTTTTTTTGGTGCACGAGCAAATCTGCTGGAAAGCGTGTGGAAGTTCGTGACGTTCGACGATATTTGGCGACACAAAATGCGATTGCCAGCTCCAGGGAATTCGGAGCGAGAGAAACGAGGCCCCGTAACGCACATGAGAGCAATCCCGGCCAATTTCTACCGTTTGATGGGGTCTATGTGTAAAAATTTTGACTTTTTTTGGTGCACGAGCAAATCTGCTGGAAAGCGTGTGGAAGTTCGTGACGTTCGACGATATTTGGCGACACTAAAATGAGCGTTTTGCCAGCTCCAGGGAATTCGGAGCGAGAGAAACGAGGCCCCGTAACGCACATGAGAGCAATCCCGGCCAATTTCTACCGTTTGATGGGGTCTATGTGTAAAAATTTTGACTTTTTTTGGTGCACGAGCAAATCTGCTGGAAAGCTGTGGAAGTTCGTGACGTTCGACGATATTTGGCGACACAAAATGCGATTTGCCAGCTCCAGGGAATTCGGAGCGAGAGAAACGAGGCCCCGTAACGCACATGAGAGCAATCCCGGCCAATTTCTACCGTTTGATGGGGTGGTCTATGTGTGCGAAAAGCGTGTGGAAGTTTCGTGACGTTCGGACGATATTTGGCGACACTAAATGAGCGTTTTGCCAGCTCCAGGGAATTCGGAGCGAGAGAAACGAGGCCCCGTAACGCACATGAGAGCAATCCCGGCCAATTTCTACCGTTTGATGGGGTCTATGTGTAAAAATTTTGACTTTTTTTGGTGCACGAGCAAATCTGCTGGAAAGCGTGTGGAAGTTTCGTGACGTTCGGACGATATTTGGCGACACTAAAATGAGCGTTTTGCCAGCTCCAGGGAATTCGGAGCGAGAGAAACGAGGCCCCGTAACGCACATGAGAGCAATCCCGGCCAATTTCTACCGTTTGATGGGGTCTATGTGTAAAAATTTTGACTTTTTTTGGTGCACGAGCAAATCTGCTGGGAAAGCGTGTGGAAGTTTCGTGACGTTCGGACGATATTTGGCGACACTAATGAGCGTTTGCCAGCTCCAGGGAATTCGGAGCGAGAGAAACGAGGCCCCGTAACGCACATGAGAGCAATCCCGGCCAATTTCTACCGTTTGATGGGGTCTATGTGTAAAAATTTGACTTTTTTTGGTGCACGAGCAAATCTGCTGGAAAGCGTGTGGAAGTTTCGTGACGTTCGACGATATTTGGCGACACTAAAATGAGCGTTTTGCCAGCTCCAGGGAATTCGGAGCGAGAGAAACGAGGCCCCGTAACGCACATGAGAGCAATCCCGGCCAATTTCTACCGTTTGATGGGGTCTATGTGTAAAAATTTTGACTTTTTTTGGTGCACGAGCAAATCTGCTGGAAAGCGTGTGGA
>NW_026890743.1:0-9533 GCF_015708825.2 Lethenteron reissneri | reverse complement strand
ACAGACCCCATCAAACGTAGAAATTGGCCGGGATGCTCTCATGTGCGTTACGGAGCATCGTTTCTTTCGCCCGAATTCCCTGGAGCTGGCAAACGCTCATTTAGTGTCGCCAAATATGGTCCGAACGTCACGAAACTTCCACACGCCTTTCAGCAGATTTGCTCGTGTACCAAAAAAAGTCAAAATTTTTACACATAGACCCCATCAAACGGTAGAAATTGGACGGGATTGCTCTCACGTGCGTTACGGGGCCTCGTTTCTCGCTCCGAATTCCCTGGAGCTGGCAAAACGCTCATATAGTGTCGCCAAATATCGTCCGAACGTCACGAAACTTCCACACGCTTTTCCAGCACACATAGACCCCATCAAACGGTAGAAATTGGACGGGATTGCTCTCATGTGCGTTACGGGGCCTCGTTTCTCTCGCTCCGAATTCCCTGGAAGCTGGAAATCGCTCATTAGTGTCGCCAAATATCGTCCGAACGTCACGAAACTTCCACGCTTTTCAGCACACATAGACCCATCAAACGTAGAAATTGGCCGGGATTGCTCTCATGTGCGTTACGGGGCCTCGTTTCTCTCGCTCCGAATTCCCTGGAGCTGGGAAATCGCTCATTTTAGTGTCGCCAAATATCGTAGGAACGTCACGAACCTTCCACACGCTTTTCCAGCAGATTTGCTCGTGCCCCAAAAAACTTCAAAATTTTACACATAGACCCCATCAAACGGTAGAAATTGGCCGGGATTGCTCTCATGTGAGTTACGGGGCCTCGTTTTCTCGCTCCGAATTCCTGGAGCTGGGAAAATCGCTCATTTAGTGTCGCCAAATATGTAGGAACGTCACGAACCTTCACACGCTTCCAGCAGATTTGCTCGTGCACCAAAAAACGTCAAAATTTTTACACATAGACCCCATCAAACGGTAGAAATTGGCCGGGATTGCTCATGTGCGTTACGGGGCCTCGTTCTCTCGCTCCGAATTCCCTGAAGCTGGGAAATCGCAATTTTTGTGTCGCCAAATATCGTAGCAACGTCACGAAACTTCCACACGCTTTCCAGCAGATTTCTCGTGCACCAAAAAAAGTCAAAATTTTACACACAGACCCATCAAACGGTAGAATTGGCCGGGATTGCTCTCATGTGAGTTACGGGGCCTCGTTTCTCTCGCTCCGAATTCCCTGGAGCTGGCAAAACGCTCATTATAGTGTCGCCAAATATGGTCCGAACGTCACGAAACTCCAAGAAAACTTCCCAACGCTTTTCCAGCAAACATAGACACGCCTCAAACGGTAGAAATTGTGGACCGGGAATTGCTCTCGATGTGCGTTACGGGGCCTCGTTTCTCTCGCTCCGAATTCCCTGGAGCATGGCAAAACGCTTCATTATAGTGTCGCCAAATATCGTCCGAGAACGTAGCACGAAACCTTCCACACGCTTTTCCAGCACACATAGACCCCATCAAACGGTAGAAATTGGACGGGATTGCTCTCATGTGCGTTACGGGGCTCGTTTCTCTCGCTCCGAATTCCCTGGAGCTGGCAAAACGCTCATTTAGTGTCGCCAAATATCGTCCGAACGTCACGAAACTTCCACACGCTTTTCCAGCACACATAGACCCATCAAACGGTAGAAATTGGCCGGGATTGCTCTCATGTGCGTTACGGGGCCTCGTTTCTCTCGCTCCGAATTCCCTGGAGCTGGCAAAACGCTCATTATAGTGTCGCCAAATATCGTAGAACGTCACGAAACTTCCACACGCTTTTCCAGCACACACTATACACATAGACCCCATCAAACGGTAGAAATTGGCCGGGATTGCTCTCATGTGCGTTACGGGGCCTCGTTTTCTCGCTCCGAATTCCCTGGAGCTGGCAAATCGCTCATTATAGTGTCGCCAAATATCGTCCGAACGTCACGAAACTTCCACACGCTTTTCCAGCACACATAGACCCCATCAAACGGTAGAAATTGGCCGGGATTGCTCTCATGTGCGTTACGGGGCCTCGTTTCTCTCGCTCCGAATTCCCTGGAGCTGGGAAATCGCTCATTTTAGTGTCGCCAAATATCGTAGGAACGTCACGAACCTTCCACACGCTTTTCCAGCAGATTTGCTCGTGCACCAAAAAAACTTCAAAATTTTTACACATAGACCCCATCAAACGGTAGAAATTGGCCGGGATTGCTCTCATGTGAGTTACGGGGCCTCGTTTTCTCTCGCTCCGAATTCCCTGAAGCTGGGAAATCGCTCATTATAGTGTCGCCAAATATCGTCCGAACGTCACGAAACTTCCACACGCTTTTCCAGCACACATAGACCCCATCAAACGGTAGAAATTGGCCGGGATTGCTCTCATGTGCGTTACGGGGCCTCGTTTCTCTCGCTCCGAATTCCCTGGAGCTGGGAAATCGCTCATTTTAGTGTCGCCAAATATCGTAGGAACGTCACGAACCTTCCACACGCTTTTCCAGCAGATTTGCTCGTGCACCAAAAAACTTCAAAATTTTTACACATAGACCCCATCAAACGGTAGAAATTGGCCGGGATTGCTCTCATGTGAGTTACGGGGCCTCGTTTCTCTCGCTCCGAATTCCCTGAAGCTGGGAAATCGCTCATTATAGTGTCGCCAAATATCGTCGGAACGTCACGAAACTTCCACACGCTTTTCCAGCACACATAGACCCCATCAACGGTAGAAATTGGCCGGGATTGCTCTCATGTGCGTTACGGGGCCTCGTTTCTCTCGCTCCGAATTCCCTGGAGCTGGCAAAACGCTCATTATAGTGTCGCCAAATATGGTCCGAACGTCACGAAACTTCCACACGCCTTTCCAGCAGATTTGCTCGTGTACCAAAAAAAGTCAAAATTTTTACACATAGACCCCATCAAACGGTAGAAATTGGCCGGGATTGCTCTCATGTGCGTTACGGGGCCTCGTTTCTCTCGCTCCGAATTCCCTGGAGCTGGCAAAACGCTCATTATAGTGTCGCCAAATATCGTCCGAACGTCACGAAACTTCCACACGCTTTTCCAGCACACATAGACCCCATCAAACGGTAGAAATTGGCCGGGATTGCTCTCATGTGCGTTACGGAGCATCGTTTCTCTCGCTCCGAATTCCCTGAAGCTGGGAAATCGCAATTTTTTGTGTCGCCAAATATCGTACGAACGTCACGAACCTTCCACACGCTTTTCCAGCAGATTTTCTCGTGCACCAAAAAAAGTCAAAATTTTTACACACAGACCCCATCAAACGGTAGAAATTGGCCGGGATTGCTCTCATGTGCGTTACGGAGCATCGTTTCTTTCGCTCCGAATTCCCTGGAGCTGGCAAAACGCTCATTTTATTGTCGCCAAATATGGTCCGAACGTCACGAAACTTCCACACGCCTTTCCAGCAGATTTGCTCGTGCACCAAAAAAAGTCAAAATTTTTACACATAGACCCCATCAAACGGTAGAAATTGGCCGGGATTGCTCTCATGTGCGTTACGGGGCCTCGTTTCTCTCGCTCCGAATTCCCTGGAGCTGGCAAAACGCTCATTATAGTGTCGCCAAATATCGTCCGAACGTCACGAAACTTCCACACGCCTTTCCAGCAGATTTGCTCGTGCACCAAAAAAAGTCAAAATTTTTACACACAGACCCCATCAAACGGTAGAAATTGGCCGGGATTGCTCTCATGTGAGTTACGGGGCCTCGTTTCTCTCGCTCCGAATTCCCTGAAGCTGGGAAATCGCTCATTATAGTGTCGCCAAATATCGTCCGAACGTCACGAAACTTCCACACGCCTTTCCAGCAGATTTTCTCGTGCACCAAAAAAAGTCAAAATTTTTACACACAGACCCCATCAAACGGTAGAAATTGGCCGGGATTGCTCTCATGTGAGTTACGGGGCCTCGTTTCTCTCGCTCCGAATTCCCTGAAGCTGGGAAATCGCAATTTTTTGTGTCGCCAAATATCGTACGAACGTCACGAACCTTCCACACGCTTTTCCAGCAGATTTGCTCGTGCACCAAAAAACGTCAAAATTTTTACACATAGACCCCATCAAACGGTAGAAATTGGCCGGGATTGCTCTCATGTGCGTTACGGGGCCTCGTTTCTCTCGCTCCGAATTCCCTGGAGCTGGCAAAACGCTCATTATAGTGTCGCCAAATATCGTCCGAACGTCACGAAACTTCCACACGCTTTTCCAGCACACATAGACCCCATAAAACGGTAGAAATTGGCCGGGATTGCTCTCATGTGCGTTACGGGGCCTCGTTTCTCTCGCTCCGAATTCCCTGGAGCTGGCAAAACGCTCATTATAGTGTCGCCAAATATCGTCCGAACGTCACGAAACTTCCACACGCTTTTCCAGCACACATAGACCCCATCAAACGGTAGAAATTGGCCGGGATTGCTCTCATGTGCGTTACGGGGCCTCGTTTCTCTCGCTCCGAATTCCCTGGAGCTGGCAAAACGCTCATTATAGTGTCGCCAAATATCGTCCGAACGTCACGAAACTTCCACACGCTTTTCCAGCACACATAGACCCCATCAAACGGTAGAAATTGGCCGGGATTGCTCTCATGTGAGTTACGGGGCCTCGTTTCTCTCGCTCCGAATTCCCTGAAGCTGGGAAATCGCTCATTATAGTGTCGCCAAATATCGTCCGAACGTCACGAAACTTCCACACGCTTTTCCAGCACACATAGACCCCATCAAACGGTAGAAATTGGCCGGGATTGCTCTCATGTGCGTTACGGGGCCTCGTTTCTCTCGCTCCGAATTCCCTGGAGCTGGGAAATCGCTCATTTTAGTGTCGCCAAATATCGTAGGAACGTCACGAACCTTCCACACGCTTTTCCAGCAGATTTGCTCGTGCACCAAAAAACTTCAAAATTTTTACACATAGACCCCATCAAACGGTAGAAATTGGCCGGGATTGCTCTCATGTGAGTTACGGGGCCTCGTTTCTCTCGCTCCGAATTCCCTGAAGCTGGGAAATCGCTCATTATAGTGTCGCCAAATATCGTCCGAACGTCACGAAACTTCCACACGCCTTTCCAGCAGATTTTCTCGTGCACCAAAAAAAGTCAAAATTTTTACACACAGACCCCATCAAACGGTAGAAATTGGCCGGGATTGCTCTCATGTGAGTTACGGGGCCTCGTTTCTCTCGCTCCGAATTCCCTGAAGCTGGGGAATCGCAATTTTTGTGTCGCCAAATATCGTACGAACGTCACGAACCTTCCACACGCTTTTCCAGCAGATTTGCTCGTGCACCAAAAAACGTCAAAATTTTTACACATAGACCCCATCAAACGGTAGAAATTGGCCGGGATTGCTCTCATGTGCGTTACGGGGCCTCGTTTCTCTCGCTCCGAATTCCCTGGAGCTGGCAAAACGCTCATTATAGTGTCGCCAAATATCGTCCGAACGTCACGAAACTTCCACACGCTTTTCCAGCACACATAGACCCCATAAAACGGTAGAAATTGGCCGGGATTGCTCTCATGTGCGTTACGGGGCCTCGTTTCTCTCGCTCCGAATTCCCTGGAGCTGGCAAAACGCTCATTATAGTGTCGCCAAATATCGTCCGAACGTCACGAAACTTCCACACGCCTTTCCAGCAGATTTGCTCGTGCACCAAAAAAAGTCAAAATTTTACACACAGACCCCATCAAACGGTAGAAATTGGCCGGGATTGCTCTCATGTGAGTTACGGGGCCTCGTTTCTCTCGCTCCGAATTCCCTGAAGCTGGGAAATCGCTCATTATAGTGTCGCCAAATATCGTCCGAACGTCACGAAACTTCCACACGCCTTTCCAGCAGATTTTCTCGTGCACCAAAAAAGTCAAAATTTTTACACACAGACCCCATCAAACGGTAGAAATTGGCCGGGATTGCTCTCATGTGAGTTACGGGGCCTCGTTTCTCTCGCTCCGAATTCCCTGAAGCTGGGAAATCGCAATTTTTTTGTGTCGCCAAATATCGTACGAACGTCACGAACCTTCCACACGCTTTTCCAGCAGATTTGCTCGTGCACCAAAAAACGTCAAATTTTTACACATAGACCCATCAAACGGTAGAAATTGGCCGGGATTGCTCTCATGTGCGTACGGGGCCTCGTTTCTCTCGCTCGAATTCCCTGGAGCTGGCAAAACGCTCATTATAGTGTCGCCAAATATCGTCCGAACGTCACGAAACTTCCACACGCTTTTCCAGCACACATAGACCCCATTAAAACGGTAGAAATTGGCCGGGATTGCTCTCATGTGCGTTACGGGGCCTCGTTTCTCTCGCTCCGAATTCCCTGGAGCTGGCAAAACGCTCATTATAGTGTCGCCAAATATCGTCCGAACGTCACGAAACTTCCACACGCCTTTCCAGCAGATTTGCTCGTGCACCAAAAATAGTCAAAATTTTACACACAGACCCATCAAACGGTAGAAATTGCCGGGATTGCTCTCATGTGCGTTACGGGGCCTCGTTTCTCTCGCTCCGAATTCCCTGCGAGCCTGGACATAAACGCTCCTTATAGTTGTCGCCCAAATATCGTCCGAACAGTCACGAAACTTCACACACGCTCTTTCCAGCAGATTTGCCTCGCTGCCCACCATAAAAAATACGTCAAATTTTTACACACAGATCCCCATCAAACGGTTTTTTGTTTTCTTCCTGAATTGGCCGGGATTGCTCTCATGTTGCGTTACGCGAGCCATCGTTCTTCTTTCGCTCCGAATTCCCTGGAGCTGCGACAAAACGCTTCATTTTAGTGTCGCCAAATATGGTCCGAACTTGTCACGAAACTTCCACACGCCTTCCAGCAGCATTTGCTCGCGCTTCTGTACCAAAAAAAGTCAAATTTTTACACATAGACCCATCAACGGTTAGAAATTGGACGGGATTGGCTCTCACGTGCGCTTACGGTGGCCTCGTTTCTCTCGCTCCGAATTCCCTGGAGCTGGCAAAACGCTCATTATAGTGTCGCCAAATATCGTCCGAACGTCACGAAACTTCCACACGCTTTTCCAGCACACATAGACCCCATCAAACGGTAGAAATTGGACGGGATTGCTCTCATGTGCGTTACGGGGCCTCGTTTCTCTCGCTCCGAATTCCCTGAAGCTGGGAAATCGCTCATTATAGTGTCGCCAAATATCGTCCGAACGTCACGAAACTTCCACACGCTTTTCCAGCACACATAGACCCCATCAAACGGTAGAAATTGGCCGGGATTGCTCTCATGTGCGTTACGGGGCCTCGTTTCTCTCGCTCCGAATTCCCTGGAGCTGGGAAATCGCTCATTTTAGTGTCGCCAAATATCGTAGGAACGTCACGAACCTTCCACACGCTTTTCCAGCAGATTTGCTCGTGCACCAAAAAACTTCAAAATTTTTACACATAGACCCCATCAAACGGTAGAAATTGGCCGGGATTGCTCTCATGTGAGTTACGGGGCCTCGTTTCTCTCGCTCCGAATTCCCTGGAGCTGGGAAATCGCTCATTTTAGTGTCGCCAAATATCGTAGGAACGTCACGAACCTTCCACACGCTTTTCCAGCAGATTTGCTCGTGCACCAAAAAACGTCAAAATTTTTACACATAGACCCCATCAAACGGTAGAAATTGGCCGGGATTGCTCTCATGTGCGTTACGGGGCCTCGTTTCTCTCGCTCCGAATTCCCTGAAGCTGGGAAATCGCAATTTTTTGTCGCCAAATATCGTAGCAACGTCACGAACCTTCCACACGCTTTTCCAGCAGATTTTCTCGTGCACCAAAAAAAGTCAAAATTTTACACACAGACCCCATCAAACGGTAGAAATTGGCCGGGATTGCTCTCATGTGCGTTACGGGGCCTCGTTTCTCTCGCTCCGAATTCCCTGGAGCTGGCAAAACGCTCATTATAGTGTCGCCAAATATGGTCCGAACGTCACGAAACTTCCACAGCCTTTCCAGCAGATTTGCTCGTGTACCAAAAAAAGTCAAAATTTTTACACATAGACCCCATCAAACGGTAGAAATTGGACGGGATTGCTCTCACGTGCGTTACGGGGCCTCGTTCTCTCGCTCCGAATTCCCTGGAGCTGGCAAAACGCTCATTATAGTGTCGCCAAATATCGTCCGAACGTCACGAAACTTCCACACGCTTTTCCAGCACACATAGACCCCATCAAACGGTAGAAATTGGACGGGATTGCTCTCACGTGCGTTACGGGGCCTCGTTTCTCTCGCTCCGAATTCCCTGGAGCTGGCAAAACGCTCATTATAGTGTCGCCAAATATCGTCCGAACGTCACGAAACTTCCACACGCTTTTCCAGCACACATAGACCCCATCAAACGGTAGAAATTGGCCGGGATTGCTCTCATGTGCGTTACGGGGCCTCGTTTCTCTCGCTCCGAATTCCCTGGAGCTGGGAAATCGCTCATTTTAGTGTCGCCAAATATCGTAGGAACGTCACGAACCTTCCACACGCTTTTCCAGCAGATTTGCTCGTGCACCAAAAACTTCAAAATTTTTACACATAGACCCCATCAAACGGTAGAAATTGGCCGGGATTGCTCTCATGTGAGTTACGGGGCCTCGTTTCTCTCGCTCCGAATTCCCTGAAGCTGGGAAATCGCTCATTATAGTGTCGCCAAATATCGTCCGAACGTCACGAAACTTCCACACGCTTTTCCAGCACACATAGACCCCATCAAACGGTAGAAATTGGCCGGGATTGCTCTCATGTGCGTTACGGGGCCTCGTTTCTCTCGCTCCGAATTCCCTGGAGCTGGGAAATCGCTCATTTTAGTGTCGCCAAATATCGTAGGAACGTCACGAACCTTCCACACGCTTTTCCAGCAGATTTGCTCGTGCACCAAAAAACTTCAAAATTTTTACACATAGACCCCATCAAACGGTAGAAATTGGCCGGGATTGCTCTCATGTGAGTTACGGGGCCTCGTTTCTCTCGCTCCGAATTCCTGAAGCTGGGAAATCGCTCATTATAGTGTCGCCAAATATCGTCGGAACGTCACGAACCTTCCACACGCTTTTCCAGCAGATTTGCTCGTGCACCAAAAAACTTCAAAATTTTTACACACAGACCCCATCAAACGGTAGAAATTGGCCGGGATTGCTCTGTGAGTTACGGGGCCTCGTTTCTCTCGCTCCGAATTCCCTGAAGCTGGGAAATCGCAATTTTTTGTGTCGCCAAATATCGTACGAACGTCACGAACCTTCCACACGCTTTTCCAGCAGATTTGCTCGTGCACCAAAAACGTCAAAATTTTTACACATAGACCCCATCAAACGGTAGAAATTGGCCGGGATTGCTCTCATGTGCGTTACGGGGCCTCGTTTCTCTCGCTCCGAATTCCCTGGAGCTGGCAAAACGCTCATTATAGTGTCGCCAAATATCGTCCGAACGTCACGAAACTTCCACACGCTTTTCCAGCACACATAGACCCCATAAAACGGTAGAAATTGGCCGGGATTGCTCTCATGTGCGTTACGGGGCCTCGTTTCTCTCGCTCCGAATTCCCTGGAGCTGGCAAAACG
>NW_026890742.1:0-19709 GCF_015708825.2 Lethenteron reissneri | reverse complement strand
CTGTAAGTGGCTATGAGTGATTAATCATCATCATAATCATCATCATTATCGTCATCAAATTTCGCTCATTAGGTACTTGACCCTCTGTTAAAGGTCTCAGAGACACGTGTGTGGGTGAGTGAGTGTGTGTGTGGTGTGTGTGAGTGTGTGTGTGAGTGATGTGTGTGAGTGTGTGTGTGAGTGAGTGTGTGTGGTGAGTGTGAGTGTGAGTGAGTGTGTGTGTGGGTGAGTGAGTGTGTGAGTGTGTTGTGGGTGAGTGAGTGGTGTGAGTGTGTTGTGAGTGTGTGTGTGGGTGAGTGAGTGTGTGAGTGTGTGTGTGGGTGAGTGAGTGTGTGAGTGTGTGTGTGAGTGTGTGAGTGTGTGAATAAGTGAGTGTGTGAGTGAGTGTGTGAGTAAGTGAGTGTGTGAGTGAGTGAGTGGGTGAGTGAGTGTGTGAGTGAGTATGTGAGTGGTGTGTGAGTGAGTGTGTGAGTGAGTTTGTGAGTGTGTTGAGTGTGAATGAGTGAGTGGTGGTGAGTGAGGGTGTGTGTGAGTGAGTGTGTGAGTGAGTGAGTGTGTGAGTGAGTGTGTGTGAATGACTGAGTGTGTGAGTGGTGTGAGTGAGCCAGTGTGTGTGTGAGTGAGCAAGTGTCGTGTGTGCCAGTCTGAGTGTGTGTACCATCTGTGTGTGTGTATCCAAGTCTGTGTGTGTATCACAGTCTATGTGTGTATCCCATCTGTGTATGTGTGCCAGTCTATGTTGTCTGTGTGAGTCAGGGGGGCGCGTAGTGTAGCGGTCAGCGCGTTGCGCTTCGAACCCCGGCGACCCGAATTCGATTTCCGCACACGGCCAACACCTGGTGACGATTATCTGAGCCGGTCCTGGCCCTCCCCGAGGTCGACTCAGCCTCAAATAAGTACCCGGTGCGGCCGGCGTGGTGCTCGCCACTCACCCCTCGTGTGCCACAGTGCCGGTAGCCTTCATAGCTGCTGCTTACTCGCTGACAGCACTTGCCACCAAGAGTCTGATAAGGCTACACGGTTGGGGGTGGGGTCTGTGTGTCTGTGTGTGTTGTGTCTGTGTGTGTGTTGTCTGTGTGTGTGTGGTGTTGTGTGTGTCTGTGTGTTATGTGTTGTGTGTCGGTGTGTGTGTTGTGTGTGTGTTGTGTCTGTGTGTGGTGTTGTGTGTATGTGTCTGTGTGTGTGTTGTGTCTGTGTGTGTGTGTGTTGTGTCTATGTCTGTGCGTGAGTCAGCGGCTGCTCGCGTGTCCCCAGCACCCTGGGCCACTCCGTGTCGCGCCCACGCATCCGGCCACGGCGAGACATTTGGGGGGTGGTGGTGGTGGTCGTGGTGGGTGGGTGGTGGAAATGTGACCCCCCCCAACTTCACAGACACTGATTATTCCACTCCGTTCTGTTCGCCTCTTCTCTTGCTGCGCAGACAGCTGCACTCTGCTGCGGGTGTCTCCCCGGGCGAGTTTGCTGTTGCCGCCGATGCTGCACACAGCTCTCACTCCCTCCCCCTCTCTAAAAAAACATATTTTTACGATCAGAAGAAACAAGATGACGCTCGGTGTAGTCGGCACTTTCGATGTTTTTGTTTTCCCTCTCTCTCTCTCTCGCGTCCCTCGGATGGTGTTTCCGTCCCGTGGTGTTTTTGTTGTTGTTGTTGTTGTCCTGTTCGGCACGACGTGCGACGTTTCGGCGCCGAGGGCCGATGCAGGGGGGGGGTGGGGGAGGGGGGGCGAGCGAGGCCACTGCATTCGGGTTGTCTGGATGGTGGTGGTCGGGTTTGGAACCGTGGCACGGTTCCAGTGTCGCTTTGCGCGGTGCCGCGAGCGCGCTCACAACCAGGCAGAGGTCGCAAACGGGTTTTGATTCCTTACCCGTACCCGTACCCGGCCGCACCAGGGTCGCAAATGGGTACCTTTCCCTACCCGTACCCGTACCTTACCCGAAATGAGTGACAAACAGTCACTCACCAGTGACTGTCTACCCGTACCCTGGCCGCACCAGGGTCGCAAATGGGTACCCTACCCGGCCGGACGACATTCGCAGTGGTACTGTATAACTCGCCCCTGCGTCAGACGTCGCAGCGAAACGTCGAATATCCCACGACGGTAACACAAATAAACCAGAGCAGAGAGAGAGAGAGCTACACGGCTGCGTGTTTTCTCTCGTTGGCTCTTCAACGCCGATACAGCTGTGGTCATCAGCATCATCATTACAATCGTCACCAGCCTTGGTCAATCCACTGCTAGACGAAGGGCTATCATCCCCCGGAGCGTTGCGCCATCGTGTCTCGCGATCCTTCCCGATGAACATTCAACCGGCAACCGCCTGCATGTCAGAATAATTCATCGCTCCAATCTCCTGCTAGGTTTCCATCTCGGACGGGGTCTATACCGTCAGCTGTTAATGTCATTATTCTTGCCCACCGGCATCATTATCATCATCATCATTATCATCATTATCATCGTCATCATTATCATCATTATCATCATTATCATCAGGTGCGCTTCTGTGGCCGTCTGGAACGCTCTTCCAATATTCTGTAGGCACTGGAGCTTGCAATTTTAAATCTCGATTGAAAACGAATTTCTTCAGAACTGCTTTTTGTGTGTGTTCAATGTGTTGTCTTCCCCCCGCACACTCCGATTAGCACGTCTGGCTACGTACGGTGCGAAAGAATTTCAACATACATACATAGACTCCCACAGAGGCCCATAGACGCACACAGAGACCCACAGACTCGCACAGAGACCCATAGACTACTCGCACAGAAACCTATAGACTCACAGAGAGACCCATAGACTCACACAGAGACCCATAGACTCACACAGAGACCCATAGACTCGCACAGAGACCCATAGACTCGCATAGAAACCCATACACTTACATATAACCCCACAGACTCCCACAAAGACCCATAGACTCACACAGAGAGACACAGACTCGCACAGAGACCCATAGACTCGCATAGAAACCTATAGACTCACACAGAGACCCATAGACTCACACAGAGACCCATAGACTCACATATAACCCCATACACTTACATATAACCCCACAGACTCCCACAAAGACCCATAGACTCACACAGAGAGACACAGACTCGCACAGAGACCCATAGACTCACACAGAGACCCATAGACTCACATATAACCCCATAGACTTACACAGAAACCCATAGACTCACACAGAGACCGATAGACTCACACAGAGACCCATAGACTCACACAGAGACCCATAGACTCACACAGAGACCCATAGACTCACACAGAGACCCATAGACTCACACAGAGACCCATAGACTCACACAGAAACCCATAGACTCACACAGAGACCCATAGACTCACACAGAGACCCAGAGACTCACACAGAGACCCATAGACTCACACAGAGACCCATAGACTCACACAGAGTACCCATAGACTCACATAGACACCCATAGACTCACATAGACACCCATAGACTCACCCAGAGACCCATAGACTCACACAGAGACCCACAGACTCACACAGAGACCCATAGACTCACACAGAGTACCCATAGACTCACATAGACACCCATAGACTCACACCGAAACCCATAGACTCACACAGAGACCCATAGACTCACACAGAATACCCATAGACTCACACAGAGACCCATAGACTCACACAGAGTACCCATAGACTCACACAGAGACCCATAGACTCACACAGAGTACCCATAGACTCACATAGACACCCATAGACTCGCACAGAGACCCATAGACTCACATAGACTCACACAGAGACCCACAGACTCATATAGACACCCATAGACTCACACAGAGTACCCATAGCCTCACATAGACCCCATAGACTCACATAGACACCCATAGACTCACACAGAGACCCATAGACTCACACAGAGACCCACAGATTGCTGACCTTCCCCCGCATCTCCGATTAGCGCGATTGGCTACGTACGGTGCGAAAGAAGTTCAACATACGCGCACATCATCATCGTCCGCCTTGTGGCCGTGACGCATCCTGCCCTGGCCCCACTCACTCGTCCTCACAGTTTGAATGATGATGCTGATGATGGTGGTGGTGTCATTGAATCCACATGGGTTCTCAAAGCCCATTCGGTTCCTCTTCCTGTCCCCTTAATGTAATTCTAAGCATCGGTATCTCTCTCGTCTCTTGTTCCCACTCTCCTCCAGCGCGTTCCCTCTTTTTCCGGTAGCGGTGGATTTTATTTTCTTTTCGCCTGCCCTCGACAACCAAATATTAACTTGGGGGGGGGGGGGGGTCTTCTTTTGATGACGACTCAACGTTGCAATGGTGACCTCCCCCACCTCCCCTCCCCACCGCCCTACCTACCGGCGCATTTCTTTCGCGGTGAATCATTGGAAGCGTAAATCTTACAACGTGAAAAAATTCTGTCCGAGACCGGACTGATAGTCAATGATTTCCAGGACATTCCCAAAGTGTCCAAGCATCGACGCTGAACCACGTCCGCTCGCATTTTCAAGGTGTGTGCGTGTGTGCGTGTGTGTGTGCGTGTGTTGTGTATGTGTGCGTGTGCGTGTGTGTATGTGTACGTGTGCGTGTGTGTGTGTATGTGTGCGTGTGTGTGTGTGCGTGTGTGTGTGTATGTTGTGCCGTGTGCGTGCGTGTGTTGTAGGTTGTGCGTGTGTGTGTGCGTGTGTGTATGTGTGCGTGTGTGCGTGGTGTGTATGTGTGCGTGTGTGTAGCAGTAGTGTAGCCGTTAATGCTACGCTGCGCTACGAACCTGGCGACCCGAGTTCGATTCCCGCTCACGGCCAAAATCAGTGACAATTTTCTGAACCGGTCCTGGGCCTCCCCTAGGTCGACTCGGCCTGAAATGAGTGCTTGGTGCGGTGTGAAAACATCGCCAATGGGGAGACAAAGGCGGCCGGGCGTGGTGCTGGCCACACTCGGTCTTTGGTCTTTACGCTCGGCTTCGTGGGTCAGGCAGTGTGTTAGCGGACTGACCCAGTTATGCAGTTACCCCGTTGTGGTCTAGTTAACCCGTTGTACGCTGATGTAGTTACCCTGATGGGGTGTGAGAATAAGCGTGTTGCCTCCAAGTTCAAGTGTGTGCCTCCGTGGAACCCACTACACCATCTACCGCAGACGTTATCAGCTGTGTGGGTGTCAACGTGGAAGCGTAGCGTGGATGATAAAGACACCCCCGTGCCCGTCCACCCGTCTAGCCTTTGCAGGCGGTAGGGGGCAATTGCTGCTAGCGAGTAGTACCACCTATGAAGGGCCGGCACAGAGCGGGTTTCTGCAATTACCCCCCCCCCCCCCCGTGCCTATGTCTACCCAGCGGTGTGAATGGGAACGCCTGCAGTCGCTGTGTGGTGGGGTAAAGCGTGGGTACGTGAGCAGCAGCAGCAGCAAGCAGCAGCAGCAGCAGCAGCAGCAGCAGCAGCAGCAGCAGCAGCAGCAGCAGCAGCAGCAGCAGCAGCAGCAGCAGCAGCAGCAGCAGCGAGCAGCAGCAGCAGCAGCAGCAGCAGCAGCAGCAGCAGCAGCAGCAGCAGCAGCAGCAGCAGCAGCAGCAGCAGCAGCAGCAGCGGGGGGGGGAGCAAAGCGATAGACGTTTGATTCTTTCTAGATTTGAAGCTTTCCGTGACTGCAAGGATTCATACTCTTAGGTTTTTACGTAGGTAAAAAATAAAATTAAAATTAATAAAAGTAAATAAAATGTTGATTCTTCCCGTCGATCACTTTTTTTATTCCTTCCACCTGCCGCGTATTCCCACTATAACGAGCAAATCGGCAACCGTCCCCCCCCCCCCCCGTATCGTTTCGCCACGACAAAACAATCATATGAATTACATGACATCGTGTGTAAAATAACACAACAACAATCAACACAGGGGCCTTCTGGTGACTCATCGCGATGCTGCTCGACCGGGGGAGCAGCAGAAATCGCAAGTTCCCAGAATGCCAGAGTCCGCTGCGGATGATGATGACATCCAACTCACCATGTTGCCGCCGTGACGAGAGAGCAGCTGTCACTGACGAAGACGTTCCCACGTTCGAAGGCATCGAGGGGATTGAAGGGTTCCAACGATGCTCTTGATAATTGTTTTTTACCTTCTATCTGGCAACAAAACTGACACCTTTGTTTTACAAGGAGTCATGTTTGCATAGACACAATACCTGCAGTCATAATGCAAACAAAAAACATAACATCTGATAATGTATGCACTATCCTTGAAGTTGGATTGGTCCACACCCGAGACAGCTTTTCTTAGAGTTATGTTTGTGTACCTATGTGGTGGACATAGGTTTGTGTAGGCACGTCCACATCCTCCAACAACACGGTCAGCTTAGGGTGGAAGAGGAGACCAAACACCCCCCCCCCCCCACCCCGCTAGACGGAGCTCTGTAGAGCTCAGTCTGGTAAAGGGATTCTTTTTGCGGCAGTGGTGAAAGGGCACGAACATAATATTGCTTTAATCTTGAGTTAAAGTCTTACTGAGCTGTGATGTTTCCAATCCAGACTGCCCATGCCAGCTGCTATTTCCAACTCTCCGTGTCTCTCTCTCTCTGGGCCTCTCTTAGATCTCTCATGCTCACATGTTACGTTGCATTGAACTCTCATGCCTTGGATTGCACTCTCATACTCACAATGTCCTTTGGAGTGAAACCCGTTGGGTTGCACTCCCTCGTCGAGGAGGCCGCTCTCATCCTATCTTACAGTTAAATGCTAATTTCTCACATTAACATCATGGTAATTTCTCACATTAACATAGCCACTTCCGTGCCCTCTAATTCTCACGTTACATCATGCTAATTTCTCACATTAACAATCATGCTAATTTCTCACATGAACATCACTAGCCCCGGCCACTTCTTTATGACCCTTGGGCTACACCCATTTCAAAACATTTTAAAACAGTCTGCATCAGCAGCAGACCATGCTGTCCCACCTGATGACGGACGCTTGTGTTGCGCCGGAAACGTCGTGATTTAATTTATTTTATACCTACGTGACTTTACCGCAAGAACCAAAGAGTATAATATTGCTTGATTGTGATAGTAATTATTGTAACATATGTACCATAATATTGTAACGTAATATGCGTAACGTAATCATGACGTAATATACATATAACAGAATAATCATATATTATATTGTAAGATACTATTGTACAATATTATGTAACGTATTATAAGTAACATACTATTGCTGGATTGTCTCAAAATGTAACAATCGTAATTTGGGTTTCCCTGCATTTAAATGGGGGCAATGTGTCTCGTCTTCTTGAGCCATGAGTGAGGGGGCCTTTTAAACTCCTCTGGTGGAGACAAATAAGTCACAGGGCAACCGGAGCCGACCGTCTCACACATTGGTACCTATTTTATCGACCCCCCCCTCCTCAATAGATATAGGCTACATCGAACCACCCACTCACAACGGTGACCGAATGCCGCTCAACACACCCGTTCGGGTTGTATTTTGGAAGCTCGGCAGGTTCGAGCCTGCTTTAGTATCGGATGGAAACCATCCCTGGACAATCACCAGGTGGTATAGGCTTGGGCTGCGAGGGTGGTCTTCAGCGTTGCCTTCTTCTTGTATCGATCTTGTGGAGCTCGGAGCATTACCCCCTCGTTCCGTGTGTGGTGAGTTTCTTCCGGGGCATGCTGGATTCCAAGAATAGGCGTTTGCCCTTTCTGTCTCTAAAACAGGAGGTTCGATTATGTTTAAACACAAATTAGATACATCTTGCAAGGCATCATGTCTGCATTAACAACACGGTACTAGTGGTAAACATGCAAACAAATATGCTCTGATAATAATGATGTATACATTGTCTTTGAAACGGATTGGTCTACATCAGGGACATCTTTCTGTAGGACCTCGTCTCACCAGAGTCAGATCAGAGATCGGCCAACAGTACAAACGTATCGGAGGGGCCGTCCATAAATGACGTCACGCGATTTTGGACGATTTTTGACCCCCCCCCCCCATCGTCACACGGCGTCACAAAAAGTCACCCCCCCTAAAATATGACGTCACAAAGCTCTGCCCCCCCAAAAATAAATTAATATGCTTCAAATCGCTTTAAAACTATTGTCATTGTAGTGCGTATTTAATGTGCCGCTGCACTCTGATTTTGTAGGAGAAAACATTTATTAAAACGTCTATTTAATTGAACGTGTTGTCTATATTTATTTAAAGTTGCGCATTTTATGTGACGTCACATTTCTCAAACCCCCCACCCTCGTCACACATCGTCACAAATGTCTGACCCCCCCCCTCCCCTAGGTGCGTGACGTCATTTATGGATGACACCAGAGCATTAATGATATTTTTCACCCCTTTGATACCGGCAAAAAAGTCCCGTGATATTCTGGAACTCTTCCACGCTCGTGAGCGGAATTCGTGACAAACATCCCTCAAATGTAGGACCCTCCTGAAAGCCAGCATTGGAAAGCCACTCACTGTGGCTTTCCTGGGTAAACAGAGGGGCATTTTTTATAATTATTGCTGCTGCAGGATATTTTTAACGCACCACCTGGCCAAATAAGTCATGTTTACTCATTCAGACGGGAGGGTTTTAGTTTTTTTGGGGAAGGGGGGAGGGTAACGCAGCCACGAGTTTGTGACACAGCATGACAAATTCATCATCAATCATCACGAGCCATGGTCAATCCGCTGCTGGACGGAGGGAGGCCTGCTCAAGTCACCACCGTCACCTCTCGCGATCCTGCGATGTTAAGTCTCATTATAATAATAATGACCACACAAGTTGAAACACACTCGTTCCGACGGCTTGACAAATAATTCGAAAGAGTGAAAAACGCGCGCTGCAACAACATATTTGTTTAAGGCACTCACAGTTACTCACAATACAGCATCTGTGTGCTAGGGCCATGCTAAACAGACGTGACCATGCAGGCACTAGAAGAACCAAGCAGAGGGGTGTTCATTATTAATTACATCATTTCCCGGAATAGTAACCGATACGGAGTTAGTGGAAGGCGGCTGGATGTGGTGACGAACGCTCAAGGTATAGATGCGAAACAGCTGTGCGGGCGACTCGCACGTGCAACACAATTCCCCCCCTCCCACCACCACCACCACGACCTCCACTCTGTTCACGTGGGATGGGGGAGTTTAACGCATGCGCAATGCCCGCGATGTTTCAAGTAAAAAAAATTCTCGGTCTTTTTTTTTTTACAAAGAAATGAATGGAAATGTTTTTTTTATCCTTTATATTAAGTTCACTTGCTTGCTTGTTTGCGCGCTTATGACCGTGCAAATATTTCGGGTCGTTTTTTAACCCACTTCCCGTGATCCAATCGAGCTGACATTTTGCACACAGACTCGTTGTGCGTGACAATTTATTTTCGTGAATTTTTTTTTCAAAACTGTACACTTTTTAGGTATTTTTTTATATTTAATGACCAATTGCTTAATGGTGGCAGGCAATCATCTGACCCATATGTGGCAGCCATCTCAAGCCAGAGGACGAGAGGACTTTAGCCGCCCGTTCAAAGACCAATGTGGGCTGGGTTGTGGCCCATTGAACACGCATATAAAGGATTTATAGTGAAAAACTTTGTTTTTACGGGTTAATTTTTTAAACAAAGAAATGAATGGAAATATTTTTTTTTAATATATATACACACACACTTCCACCGTGACTTGGCTTACGTACGGCGCGAAAGAAGTCCAACATGCGAGTGTAGCGGCGTGCGTCTCCGCTTAGCCCTTACAAATATCCCTCGACACTTGGGGAGATTCACGTGATTCCGTTGCAGTCTGCAGAGCCGTGGAGCGCGCGGTGCTATTGCCAACGGTTTCGATGAATCGATGCATTGAATGGAATGTTGGATCCTCTGTGGCGGCTTTGGTTCGTCAAGGGTCCCATTGGGATCTACCACTCAGGGTGCGAATGCTGGAAGACTTTGCTGTTTCTTCCTGGATTTTTCTGTTTGCGCGTAGTTTCTTGTCTCCCCGACAGACCTGGTCTTCACCTGAGGATGGCTGCTTGCGTTGTGGCCGAAACGTCGTGAGAATTATTTTATTATCTTTTATTTTTATTATTTTATTATTTCCCTTCTACGTGACTTTACCGAAAGATTCAAGAAGATGAATCCTGCAGTCACGAAAGCTTAACTCGAAATTCATGTTTTGTTTTTTGTTTGTTGCGGTTGCACCCGATTCAAGAGCCGAATGGCTCACAGGGCTATCCCTAATCAATGAACTGAACTGACCACGTGTATTCTTCCGAGTACCGTTATACTCGGGAGATCTCGTCTGCGTTACGATATCAAGGTCAAGTGGGAACTTGTGTTTGTGTTTTTATTTTTACGAGAAGTGAATGCCGTTAAAGAAGATTGTCGTGAAAGAAAATTCACAACATTTTCTTTCTAGATCTGAAGTTTTCGTGACTGCAGGGATCCATACTCTTTGGTTCTTTCGGTAAAGTCACGTAGGTTTAAAAAATTTTTTTTTAATAAAAATACTATTTTATTTTATACCTACGTGACTTTACCAAAAATGTTCTTTCTTGCACAAGACCAACCAAAAAAAAACCCCACGTGTGTGACGTGAAACATCTACGGAATGAGAGATAAATTAGGAAGCGCGTCTGTAAAACAGACGCGTTTTAAGGAGAAGATACCCTTGGTAGGCACTGCCAGTGGTGGTGGTGGGATTCTTTGTTTTGTTTTTAAAGTTGTTTGTATTGACAAGACGATTGAGGTGTACACACACAGAGGAGATGAAATGGGGGAGTTTGGCTCGCGCACTCACCACACGTGACGGATTACGGTGCAATGGAAACCTGCCTTAAATCGCGCGTTTCAATAAACCGTTTCAATAAATCTTCTTGGTTCTTTCGGTAAAAGTCACGTATAATGGAAATAATAAAATATAAAAATAAAACATAAAAAATAATTCTCACGACGTTTCGGTCACAACGCAGCAGCCGTCCTCAGGTGAAGAACAGGTCTGTCGGAAAGACAGCGTCTGAATCTATTCAGACTCTGTCTTCTGAGGACGGCTGCTTGCGTTGTGGCCGAAACGTCGTGAGAATTATTTTTTTATGTTTATTTTATTATTGTATTACTTCCCTTCTACGTGACTTTACCGAAGAACCAAGCAAGATGAATCCCTGCAGTCACGAAAGCTTTACATCGTTTCAATAAACTCGACAATTCCCTGGTGCCTTCCTAGGCTCCGATACCCCTGGATGAGAAGAGAAAAACCGGGGGGCGGCAGAAAGAGGAGGGGGGCTGAATGCCCCCCCCCTCCATAAACCCTCTTAAGAATCAATGCCCACTGCTAGAGAGGTATTGACGGGCGGTTCCACGTTTGGTGGTAAGCTTCCTCCCCTTAAATCTTGACTTAAAGCTTTCGTGACTGCAGGAATTCATATTCTTTGGGTCTTGCGGTAAAGTCACGGAGATAGTTTTATTTCGATTAAAGCTTTCGTGACTGCAGGGATTCATCTTCTTGGTTCTTTCGGTAAAGTCACGTAGAAGGGAAGTAATTAAATAATATAATGAAAACATAAAAAATAATTATCTTATTATGGTTTATTATTTATCATTATTTCCATTATTATTTCCATTCTACGTGACTTTACCGAAAGAACCAAGAAGATTTGTTGTCATTTTACACTGTTATTGTGAAACATATTTCAATTTGTATTTGGCGACCACGTGCGAGGCAAGGCCACCCCCCTCACCCCCCACACGCCTTGCTACGCAACTGCCCCAGTGGACATCCAGAGTCATGGTCTCAGTCACGGCTCGGTTCTGGCTCGGCTCCCAACACTCCATTGCTTCCAAAGGCGCGCGGAGTGAACGAGCGAGCGAGACAGAGAACGACCCGTTCAACCATGGCCTGCTTTGAGCCGCGGGTCTCACTAATTGAGCCAGACCTGCGGATAACAATTGGGCCTAGAGACGTGATAGGTATGGCTTACGCCCCAGTATTTTTCTCCACGGGTTCTACGCGGTATGAATTTTTTTTGCACGAGTAAAGTTTCGTTTTAAAGTGCTCAAGATATGTGTGTTTTAAACGCTTGCCCCGCTGATGTGTATATATATTTAGCGCTTGGCACAACTGCCTAAGCTGGCACGCTGCGTCTTGGCAAAGTCGAGTTTAATTTGTATTTGAGTTTATTGATTCAGTCTACACTGGACCATTGTCCCGTGGTGGCAAATAACAACAACATGAACTCTACGGCGGGACCCAGGGCTCCCGAATAAACGGAAGTCAAAAATCGTAATTAATTTACTTATGGCGAACTCCGTCCCCACCGCGCATCATAAACTTCGTGACCCACCTGGCACGGAACGTTCGGTTGATGTCGTGTCGTGTCCAAGCGCAGCAGCGAGGACGAATGCGCAGAAGAGCTGAACAAGCGAATGCACTCCACGCCCAGGTATGGGCAGGATCATAATAAGTCTTCTCCAAAGCTGCTCAAACTGCCTACACGACTTAATTCCTTTATTAAATCCTTTATATTAGTTCGCTTGCTTGCTTGCTTGCGTGCTTGCGTTGCTTGCTTACGACCGTGCAAATCTTTCGGTCGTTTTTTAACACCACTTCCCGTGATCCAATCGAGCTGACATTTTCCACACAGACTCGTTGTGCCGACAATTAATGCTCGTGAAAAAAATTCCCAAATTGTACACTTTTAGGCAAATTTTTTTTATTTTACATATATTCAAATATAACTCATTCTTGGCTTTGGCTGAACGTCAGAGTGTAAGAGCCCAGAGCGTAACCCCTCCACAGGCCGTGGCGGAGTAGCGCAGTTGGTAGCGCCCTTGCTTCCCATGCCAAAGGTCGCGGGATCGATCCCCGCGTCTTCCACAGGCGAATATATTTTTAAATCCTTTATATTAAGTCGCTGCCACGCATATAAAGGATTATAGTGAAAAACTTTGTTTTTACGGGTTATACTTATTTATCATCACGGTATGCATCATACAGTAACACTGCCTCTTAACTTCAGTATTATTTGTGACCTACCAATGTCTGCAGCCAGGATCAATCGATGAAAATCCTGATACCTGCAGATATTAACAGATGAGATGCATTGCACCGTTAATTCCTCCTGTTCGATAATACTTCTCTTACTTGACTTGAAGCTTTCGTGACTGCATGAATTAGTCGTTGGTTCGTTCGGTAAAGTCACGAAGAAATAAAATAAATCAAAGAATAAAATACGACGTTTCGATTGCAACACAAGCAACCGTCATCAGGTAGAACTAAATTTGAGAGAGAGACAAACACAGACACGGAGACACGCAGACAGACACACAAGCAGAGAAAGACAACACAGAGACACACAAACACACATACATAGATACACAGAGAGAGAGACACAACACAGACACAGAGAGACACCACAACACAGACACACAGAGAGAGACACACAGCATAGACACAGAGAAAGACACACAACATAGACACACAGACAGACACACAAGCAGCGAGAAACAACACAGAGACACAGAGAGAGAGACACAACACAGACACAGAGAGAGAGACGCACAACATAGACACAGAGAGAGACACACAACATAGACACACAGACAGACACACAACATAAATGCACAAAGAGAGACACACAGACAGACACACAAGCAGAGAGAGACAACACAGAGACACACAGAGAGAGACACAACATAGACACACAGATAGAGACACACAACACACACACACAGCGAGACACACAACATAGACACACAGAGACTCAATGCCTCTGTGTCGAGGCCTTAAATAGAGAGGAGAGGGGGGGGGGCAGAGAGAGAAAGTGGTCTGCTGGGTCAGCTGCTGGACCAGAGAAATTAGCATGTCAATGAAAGACCCAACACGACGATACATTTTAGAGAGAGTTGCGTGGAAATCCACATACCACTCGTATCAATGCGGATAAGAGGAGCGGCGACCCACTTCTCTGTAGAGTAACATCGGTATAAACGCTTGTTACAATATGAACAGCGCATTGAAAACGCGTACTATTTTTACGTTTTACGTACCGTTTACAAAGTGTGCTCACAAATCCACACTGAGAAACACGATGATTGACAGAGGGGTGTAAATTATATTTTCGATAGTGTATTTAAATAGAGGTACTGCAGGTAAGTAGTTTTCAGTTTTAAAGGCATAGTTTAACAAGACACCACCTGCCACCATCCTTCAAACCCATTGGTGAAAAGAGCAAAGTTTATGTTGACATTATAATATAATGTTTATGGAAGGCCGGGGGCTTATGGGACCCCGGGTCCCGCCATAAGGTTTAAAATGTACAACATACATAATACTCTTTGGTTTTTTCGGTAAAGTCACGTAGATGAAAACTAAAAATAAAAGATAAAAATAAAAAATAAGAATAAAAAAAACTAAATAAAATCACGACGTTTCGATTGCAACACAAGCAATCATCATCAGGTGTGAAAATCACAGCTAGATTTAATTTAGTTATTTTAGTATTTTTTATTCTTATATTTTATTGTAATCTTTTATTTTTTGTTTTCAACCTACGTGACTTTACCGAAAGAACCAAAGAGTATGGATCCCTGCAGTCACGAAAACTTCAAATCTAGAACATACATAATGTATCGCACGTGATACTCTGAATCGCACGTTCTTTGTTGAAATAGATTGGTTGACAAATCCGCTGCTATGTCACGCGGTGAGCTCTTTCCACTCATTGGCCGTACGGTATGTAAAACACAGCGTGCTGTATTTCTCCCCCCCCCCCTATCTCACACAGTTCAAATGTTTTTCTTGTTTTTTGTTTTTGTATATAATCATGGTCCAATAAAGCAACGTGATCTGGCTGTTGAATGCCAGATTCAGAATATTGATTATTACTGGAGGAATCACAATGTGTCAATCAAATTCAGCCCAGCCTCTCTTCCTTGGCGTAGATTCTTGCGCCGGTACGGATGGACGCCACAGCGGTGAGATGTTAACGACCTCGCCTGGTATACATGATATTCTTAGGTTTTTTCGGTAAAGTCACGTCGGTAAAAAATTTAACTTAATAAAAGTAAAATAAAATACATGAGCTCGTGGATTCGATCCCGACCCTGCTGTATGCTTGGAGGTTGCGTGGTTTTCCCCGTGGTCACGTGGGATTTTCTCCAGGTCCATGCGTCTAGAATGTTTGGCTGCTGCTATAATTTTCCACGTGATAAGCCACGTTCGTTGAGCTTATCATTTGTGTCAGGTCGCTTCTGAACAAGCCCTATAAATGTCGATTTAAAGCTTTCGCGACTGCAGGGATTCATCTTCTTGGTTTCTTTCGGTAAAGTCCACGTAGAAGGGAAATAATAAATAATAAACATAAAACAATAAAAATAATACAAATAAAACTAATAAAATACATTGTATTTTATGTTTTATCTGTATTATTTAATTATTTCCCTTCTACGTGACTTTACCGAAAGAACCAAGAAGATGAAGCCCTATAAAGCTCTGTGGGCCTTACCTGGCACTATAAAATTAGTTAATACTCTTAGGTTTTTTCGGGTAAAGTCACGTAGGTAATAAATAAATAATAACATTTTATAATAAACATGATAGGAAAAAGATATTATTATTTTATTTATATTATTATTTATATTATTTATTTTTAATTTATTTTTTACCCACGTGACTTTACCGAAATAACCTAAGAGTATGAATCCTTGCAGACACGAAGCTTCAAATCTAAAATTAGTCTAATAGTTTATAGTTTAGGCAGGTGTGCGGCAGTGCTTGCGGTGCGACGTTGGTTGAAATGTGCTCAGTGGCAGTCAGTGGCTTCCTTGTCACAGTGGGCCTTACTTGGGTATAAAATAATTAACCCGTAAAAACAAAGTTTTTCACTATAAATCCTTTATATGCGTGGCATCGGTTTTATTTTATTATTCATTTCTGTTTTTTCTTGAGTAAGAGTTTCATTTTTATCACATTGGTATTTTAAATTAAATATGAAAAAAAAAAATTCCCTAAAAAGTGGAAAATTTTGAAATACATTTCACGAAAATAATTGTCATGCACAACGGAGTCTGTGTGCAAAATGTCAGCTCGACTGGATCACGGGAAGTGGGTTAAAAAAACGACCGAAAGATTTGCACTGTCGTAAGCGCGCAAGCAAGTGAACTTAATATAAATATTTTTTTAAAAAGAGTTGTATGTAGAACTTCTTTCACACCGTACGTAGCCAACCGTGCTAATCAAAGGTGCGGAGGAATGGCAACAAACTGAACACGGCCAAAGAGCAGTTCTAAAGAACTGAAAAGTGCCCGCAAAACTCGGCTCAGCATCCCGTGTTCACAACGACTTTCCACCACCAATTCACATCGACACATCTCACAGCCGCTATTCGCCACGTGTTGCGTTTTTTTGTTAAATCCTTTATATCAAGTTCACTTGCTTGCTTGCGCGCTTACGACCGTGCAAATCTTTCGGTCGTTTTTTAACCCACTTCCCGTGATCCAATCGAGCAGACATTTTGCACACAGACTCGTTGTGCGTGACAATTTATTTTTTTTCCAAAATGTTACACTTTTTAGGATTTTTTTTATATAATGGTGGCAGGCAATCATCTGACCCATAGGTGTAGCCATCTCAAGCCAGAGGAGACGAGAGGACTATAGCCGCCACGCATATAAAGGATTTATAGTGAAAAACTTTGTTTTTACGGTTAATGTTTATCTCTCTATTTCACCGTCCTCGTGTTTTGTTTTAACGACGACTTACTTTTTTTAATCCAACTGATTGTTTTTGTTTGTTTTTAAAATCGATAAGTAGTTAAGATCCGTTGCAATTCAAAAAATCGTGACATTTCATCAAATTGTCAGAGATGATAATCATCAGAGGCCTTGTTGTTGTTGATGTAGTTATGTAACTTCCCACGGCTGGATAAAAGCCTCCCCCGTTATCTTCAATTCCTCCTTCCCTTTGTGAGTCTATGAGTCTCTGTGTGAGCACACGTGTCTCTACAATAGTCTGCGAGTCTCTGTGGTAGCCTATGAGTCCTCTGTGCCGAGTCTAGGGGTCTCTGTGCCAGTTTATAGATGTGTGTGCGAGTTTATGGGTCTCTGTGTGAGTCTAGGGGTTTCTGAGTAGATGGGGTCTCTGCGTGAGCCTATGGGGTTTCTGAGTAGATGGGTTCTCTGTGTGAGTCTATGGTTTCTGAGTAGATGAGTCTCTATGTGAGTCCTATGGGTTTCTGAGTTGAATGATTCTCTTGTGTGAGTCTATGGATTTCTGAATAGATGGGTCTTTGCGTGAGTCTAGGGTTTCTGAGTAGATGGGTCTCTGCGTGAGTCTATGGGTTTCTGAGTTGATGGGTCTCTGCGTGAGTCTATTGGGTTCTGAGTTGATGAGTTTCCGACTTACTAACCCCAGCGACCCCTAAATTGCCACCCCATCTAACCACGACCATTCCCACTCCTTCTTCGTAATCCTCTCCCTGGCAACCACCGCTAATTCCCCGTCCATCCAATCCACTCACCGCTCATTCGCTTTAATCGAATTTTTCTTTTCAGCGCACAGCAGATGCGGCCCCACCATTGCGTTCCGTGGCGTCCTACTTTAATCACCCCCCCTCCCCAACATTCCGCCAGCCCTCCAAATTCGCGCACGATGCATCGCTCGTGATTATCCTGCAAAGCGCACTTGGGTCAAGGTGCTCTACCACGACATTACATCAGTGATTGATTTTTGTTAATAGCAAAAGTAGCTACTACACGTGTATTAGCTACTACACGTAGAGTAGCTACGGGCCCCGCGCTTTCAAGGGCTCCGCGCTAAATGCTTTCAAGCTATCAATTGCGATTCAGTGTTTCTGCACTTGCTCTATTACTATAGTACTATACCGCCTTCGACTTTTATGAACGACCGGGTGTTTTAAGTTTCGCGATTTGTCGTATCATCTGGCTGTATAGCACGCGAAAAAAATACAATTACTTTACTATGCAAGTAAAAAAAGAAAATTAAAGTGTTTAATATTTATATATATTCAATGTAGGGCCCTTAATAACATATGCTACAGGCCCGCACTAGCTTAATCCGGTACTGCATTACATGAACGTTCAGATACGACGAACGGAGGGGGGGGGGGGGGGACGGAACACCCAGCCCCCCCAAAGACCCCCCCCCCCCCCCCGATGCGTTCTACAGTCTGTCGGGGGTAAATGTTGTTAGCGAGCACCTATTAAGGCCGGAACGGCACGCAATGGGGGGGGGCAACACCACGCAACGGCCGCCTTTGTCTCCCTCGTGGCGATGTTTACACATCGCGTCGGGTACTCATTGAGGAGGCTGAGTCGACTAGGGGAGGCCCAGGACGAGTTCAGATAATCGTCACCGGTGTTGGCCCGTGAGCGGGAATCGAACCCGGGTGGCCAGGTTCGCAGTGCAGCAGCAGGCCGCTAACCGCCACACCACCGCTCCCCACCCCACCACCGCTCCCCACCACACCACCACACCACCGCTCCCCACCCCACCACCCCCACACCAAACACCACCACACCACACCACCACACCACCGCTCCCCACCACACCACCGCTCCCACCCCACCACACCACCACACCAACACACCACCCCACCACACACCACCCACCACACCACCACACCACCGCTCCCCACCCCACCACACCACACACCACCCACACACACCACACCACCGCTCCCCACCACACCACCGCTCCCCACCCCACCACCACACCACCGCTCCCCACCCCACCACACCACCACACCACACCACCGCTCCCCACCACACCACACCACCGCTCCCACCACACCACCGCTCCCCACCACACCACCACACCACGCTCCCCACCCCACCACACCACCACACCACCACACACACCACACCACACCACCACACCACCGCTCCCCACCACACCACCGCTCCCCACCCCACCACACCACCACACCACACACCACCCCACCACCCACCACTCCCCACCACACCACCACACCACCGCTCCCCACCCCACCACACCACACACCACCACACCACACCACCACACCACCGCTCCCCACCACACCACCGCCCCCACCCACCACCACACCACCGCTCCCCTCCACACCACCGCTCCCCACCATCGCTCCCCACCCCACCCCACCACCACTCTGCTCCCCACCCCGGAGTAACAAGAAGCAACCAGCATGGGTTTGTTCATAGCAGCTGTGCTGTGCACTGAGACTGGAATGTGGCTCTGAAAGTTGAGACGCCTCCCACCATGATGATGGTGGCAGTGATGGTGATGGTAGCGGTGATGATGGTAGCGGTGATGATGATGGCAGCGGTGATGATGATGGTGGCAGTGATGATGGTGGCGGTGATGATGATGATGGTGGCGGTGAGATGATGGTGGCAGTGATGGTGATGGTAGCGGTGATGATGGTGGCGGTGATAATGATGGTGGCGGTGATGATGATGGTAGCGGTGATGATGATGGCAGCAGTGATGATGGTGGTGACGGTGATGATGATGGTGGCAGTGATGGTGATGGTAGCGGTGATGATGATGGCAGCAGTGATGATGGTGGTGACGGTGATGATGATGGTGGCGGTGATGATGGTGGCAGTGATGATGATGGTGGCGGTGATGATGGTGGTGGCAGTGATGGTGATGGTAGCGGTGATGATTGGTGGCGGTGATGATGGTGGTGGCAGTGATGGTGATGGTAGCGATGATAATGGTGGCGGTGATGATGGTGGTGGCAGTGATGGTGATGGTAGCGGT
>NW_026890741.1:0-40233 GCF_015708825.2 Lethenteron reissneri | reverse complement strand
GGGAGAGAAACCCTTCAAGTGCAGTGTGTGTGGGAAGGCGTTTGCACAGTCATCTCTCTTGTAGCACACCAGAGAACACACACGGGAAAGAAACCCTTCAAGTGCAGTGTGTGTGGGAAGACGTTTGCAAAGTCATCTACTCTTGTAGCACACCAGAACACACACGGGAGAGAAATCCTTCAAGTGCAGTGTGTGTGGGAAGGCGTTTTCACTTCATCTACTCTTGTAACACCCGAGAACACCACGGGAGAGAAACCCTTCAAGTGCAGTGTGTGGGAAGAGCGTTTACACTTTCATCTACTCTTGTAGCACACCAGAGAACACACACGGAAAGAAACCCTTCAAGTGCAGTGGGTGTGGAAGACGTTGCAAAGTCATCTACTCTTGTAGCACACCAGAGACACACACGGAGAGAAACCCTACAAGTGCAGTGTGTGTGGGACGAGGTTTTGCACTTTCATCTACTCTTGTAAACACAGAGACACACACGGAGAGAAACCCTTCAAGTGCAGTGTGTGTGGGAAGACGTTTGCAAAGTCATCTACTTCTGTAACACACCAGAGAACACACACGGGAGAGAAACCCTTCAAGTGCAGTGTGTGGGAAGGCGTTTTTCAGATTCATCTACTCTTGTAAACACAAGAGAACACACACGGGAGAGAAACCCTTCAAGTGCAGTGTGTGGGAAGGCGTTTTCAAATTCATCTACTCTTGTAAAACACAAGAGAACTCACACGGGAGTGAACCCGTCAAGTGCAGTGTGTGTGGGAGCGTTTGCACAGTCATCTGCTCTTGTAGAACACCAGAGAACACACGGGAGAGAACCCTTCAAGGCAGTGTGTGTGGGATAGCGTTTGCACAGTCAGCACATCTTCATGTACACCAGAGACACACAAGCATCAGAAGATCCACCAGGATGGAGTCTGAAATCAGCTTGGAAAGTCAAAGTTCTGCAATGAGCCCATCCTCATCAAACAAGAACCGGACGACAATCCCAGCTTGGACACTTGAAAGGTATCGAGGTGAAATGTGAAGAGGTGAAGGTGAAATGTGAAGAGTGATGGTGAAGAGCAAAGAAGTGAAGGTAAAATTGAAGATGAAGATTCAACTCCAAATGTGACCTTCACATCGATGGAGGCAACGTGAAGCAGGAGGAGAATTCTGACTGTGAGGCAGAGCGAGGCAACTCCCAGCAGTTTTGGAAGTGGAGGTGTGGGTGGCCTCCGAGACAATACAAAGTCAAATGGAGACCCGGTAAATGTGTAAGCCAGACGATGTCGCTCCAATATGCACCTTTGTCAAGGCCTTTAATGACAAGAATGTGAGTTGAACACTCAGTTCCTAGGTTCAACCTGCAGGGTAAGGGTGGCCAGTCTTTGTTGGACCTGTGTGTTGGGTTGATCTCTGACCAGCAGAGAGCCAATAAGCTCCCAAGCATTCACGATGTTATAATTGCTTTTACATGGTGCTTAATCCGCTCAGCAACTCTGAGTTTTGTATCGTACCTCGTCTCAAACATTCTAAGCACCCCAAGTGGCAGCTGCCCCTGTGTGGCACACGGTGGTGGCCCTGCACCGGCCTGCGTGTGGACAAGAGCCTGTCAGTAGGGGGCGATGGTGATGTGTAATCTCAGTTGTGGAGTTTGTCGGTAATGTTTAGAATTTGCTACATTTTTGACCCAGACGCCAACTTGCAAAGGCCTACTCGTTTGAATTGTACAATTGTGTGTTTCACATCCACTGTTCAGTAGAGGGTGCATTCTTTAAATAGCTCCTTGTTAAAGATGTTTCTAAACTAAATTATTCAATTTTGGAAGAACGTAATCAACCAGGTAGGGTGTGACTTGTGTTGGCTGACTCTTGTGTTGTGTTGCATTATATTTCTAAGTTCACTGTTTGTTTTCTAATTCACTTGTTGTACCTGACGATGGTTGCTTGTGTTCCAATCGAAACGTCGTATTCTATAAATTTCGTTCTACGGACTTTACTGAAAGAACCAGAGAATAAGATTTATCTGATGCAGTATATTTCACTGCAGTTATTCAATTTTGTGCATATGCCTGTCAATAATTTAGAATGAATACTTGTCTGATTGTGTGCGTACATGTAACACACTGTATGTACACAATGCACACACAGTGTACACACACAGTGTACACACACTGTACACACACACAGTGTACACACACACACAGTGTACACACACGCACAGTGCACACACAGTGTACACACACGCACAGTGTACACACACGCAGTGTACACACACCCACAGTGTACACACACACTGTGTACACACACAGTATACACACACACAGTGTACACACACACACAGTGTACACACACAGTCTACACACAGTGTACACACACACACAGTGTACACACACACACACAGTGTACACACACCCGGGGTCTCTGTTCAAGAGATGGAGCAATGGAAAATGGATCTAAATCAACTTAAACTCCAACCCCGCTCTGTGACGTCACCACTCAGCATTACGTCATCCGCGTGAAACGCCAGGGAGGTGTACCTCGCTAGTGACGTCATGTCACCAAGGATGTCACCCCCCTCCCCCCCGTCCACCGCGCTCTTGAACGTGACGTCACCTCCGCCTCGGTCACTGCAGAGATCGTTCCAGTTGCCAATCCTTATTTGGGCAAAGCCACGCCCAGTGACTGGCGGCTCATTAACATAAAGAGTTCGTTAAAGACGTCACGAGTTTATTGCGACGGTCTCATTAACATAATTTATTCATATTCGCATTTAGTTACAGAGCCGCTCGTTGTGGGAGGGCGTGTCTCGTACCCAGGAGTGACGTCATGTCACCTACTACCGCGTGACGTCACGGGTAACAGGAAGCTGTCGCTCCGCGCGTGCAGTGAAATCCGAGGTGAGAAATTCTCATCGTCGTGGTGGTTGTTGTGGTTGTTGTTGTTGTTGTGGTTGTTGTGTTGTTACAAGGTAGAGCCTCGCTCTCTCTCTCGTAGGGATGTCACTAGAGCAGCAGCAGCTTGTGAATCGATGTCCAAGTTGGAACTTTACAACGCGGGGCCTAGACACGCGGGGCCTTGCTCCTGCCCTCGCCTGGTCGCGTTTGCTTTAATTCCCTCCCTTAAGTTTAATTTGTCTTCACGCGGCTCGCTACTTTGTCACTTTGGTTTATTGTAGATATTAACGCAGTTTTTTTGTTTGTTTTTTTACCAGTCCAAGCCCGCTTGAGCTGCTGTACCGCTCTTGTTTACAGAAGCTACCTGCCCACAACAACAACAAGGTATGGGGGGTTTGTGAACGCGTGTGTCAATGTTTTGACTTAAAACTTTAGTAACTGCAGCAATTCATATTCTTGGTTCTTTCGGTGAAGTCACGGACATAGGAAATTTAGTAAAAATAACAGATAAAAATTACTAAAAGTAAACAATTGTAAATAAATAAATAAAACCCCACGACGTTTCGATCGCAACACAAATGGCCTTTATTTGATTTTATTATCTGTTGTTATTGTCTATCTACGTGACTTTACCGAAAGAACCAAGAATACGTGTGGAAATGTGTATCGGTCAAAGACGCTGCACGCGTGCTGATGTTGACTCTAAATGTGGAGGGGAAACCCGGGAGATTCGGAGGAAAATCCACGCGACCACGGAGAGAGAGACACGCAAACCCCAAATATACAGCAGCAGGCGTCAGGGTCGGGATCGAACCCACGACTTCCTGTATACCAGGCGAGGTAGTTAACATCTCACCACGGAGAGAGAGAGACACGCAAAACTCCAAATATACAGCAGCAGCAGGCGTCAGGGTCGGGATCGAACCCACGACTTCCTGTATACCAGGCGAGGTAGTTAACATCTCACCACGGAGAGAGAGAGAGACACGCAAACTCCAAATATACAGCAGCAGGCGTCAGGGTCGGGATCGAACCCACGACTTCCTGTATACCAGGTGAGGTAGTTAACATCTCACCACGGAGAGAGAGACACGCAAACCCCAAATATACAGCAGCAGGCGTCAGGGTCGGGATCGAACCCACGACTTCCTGTATACCAGGCGAGGTAGTTAACATCTCACCACGGAGAGAGAGACACGCAAACTCCAAATATACAGCAGCAGCAGGCGTCAGGGTCGGGATCGAACCCACGACTTCCTGTACACCAGGCGAGGTAGTTAACATCTCACCACGGAGAGAGAGAGAGAGACACGCAAACTCCAAATATACAGCAGCAGGCGTCAGGGTCAGGATCGAACCCACGACTTCCTGTATACCAGGTGAGGTAGTTAACATCTCACCACGGAGATACGAGGGCTTCCAGGCATATTTATGACCATTTGCCCTCTCATTGTGTGCAATAACAGCCTGTGTGATGAATTTGGGAAACTTTTTCACTACATCATGAATATGAATAAGTATAGACGTGTAAGTCACGTGTGACTGTGTATATGCATTACTCTGTGTCTGACGTGTAGGTGGTGTGGATATAATTTTTTTCTGTCTGCAGCTGTCGCTTGGTCTGATGGAGCAAAGGCGCTCAGCACAGCTCGGTACGGCAAGGCAACAATGCGACCAGCGTGGATACAGCACGGAGCGGACTGGAAATTTGACACAGCACCAGAGAACACACACAGGAGAGAAACCCTTCAAGTGCAGTGTGTGTGGGAAGGCATTTTCATGGCCATCAGTTCTTCAGATCCACCAGAGAACACACACAGGAGAGAAACCCTTCAAGTGCAGTGTGTGTGGGAAGGCGTTTTCACGGTCATTTGCTATTAAAACACACAAGAGAACACACACGGGAGAGAAACCCTTCAAGTGCAGTGTGTGTGGGAAGGCGTTTGCACAATCACCGCATCTTCAAGCACACCAGAGAACCCACACGGGAGAGAAACCCTTCAAGTGCAGTGTGTGTGGGAAGGCATTTTCACTGTCATCTTCTCTTATAAAACACCAGAGAACACACACGGGAGAGAAACCCTTCAAGTGCAGTGTGTGTGGGAAGGCATTTTCACGGTCATCTTCTCTTAAAAAACACCAGAGAACACACACAGGAGAGAAACCCTTCAAGTGCACTGTGTGTGGGAAGGCATTTACACAGTCATCAAATCTTAAAAAACACCAGAGACAACACACAGGAGAGAAACCCTTCAAGTGCAGTGTGTGTGGGAAGGCATTTTCACGGTCATCTTCTCTTATAAAACACCAGAGAACACACACGGGAGAGAAACCCTTTAAGTGCAGTGTGTGTGGGAAGGCGTTTTCACGGTCATTTGCTATTAAAACACACCAGAGAACACACACGGGAGAGAAACCCTTCAAGTGCAGTGTCTGTGGGAAGGCGTTTGCACAGTCATCTGCTCTTGTAAAACACCAGAGAACACACACGGGAGAGAAACCCTTCAGGTGCACTCCGTGCGGGAAGGCGTTTGCACAGTCATCAAATCTTCATGTACATCAGAGAACACACAAGCATCACAAGATCCACCAGGAGTGGAGTCTGAAAGCTTGTGAAAGTCAAAGTGCTGCAATGAGCCCATCCCTCATCAAACAAGAACCAGAAGAAAATCCCAGCTTGGACACTTTTAAAGGTAACGAGGTGAAATATGAAGAGGTGAAGGTGGAATATGAAGAAGTGATGGTGAAGAGTGAAGAAGTGAAGGTAAAATGTGAAAAGTGATGGTGAAGAGTGAAGAAGTGAAGGTAAAATGTGAAGATGAAGGTTCAACTCCAAAATGGGACCTTCACATCGATGGCAACGTGAAGCAGGAGGAGAATTCTGACTGTGAGGCAGAGCGAGGCAACTCCCAGCAGCAGTTTGTGGAAGTGGAGCTGTGTGGACTTCCTCTGAGACAATACAAAGTCAAATGGAGACCCGGGAAATGTGTAAGCCATGACGATGCCGCTCCAATAGATGCACCTTTGTCACAGGCCTTTAATGACAAGAATGTGAAGTTGAACACTCAGTTCCTAGGTTCAACCTGCAGGGTAAGGGTGGCCAGTCTTTGTGGACCTGTGTGTTGGGTAGATCTCTAACCAGCAGTGAGAGCCAATAAGCTCCCAAGCATTCACGATGTTATAATTGCTTTCACATGGTGCTTACTTAATCCGCTCAGCAACTCTGAGTTTTGCATCGTATCTTGTCTCAAACACTCGAAACATCCCCAAGTGGCAGCTGCCCCTGTGTGGCACAAGGTGGTGGCCCTGCACCGGCCTGCGTGTGGACAAGATCTGTCAGTGGGGGGCGATGGTTGATCTGTCATCTCAGTTGTGGAGTTTGTAGGTAATGTTTAGAATTTGCTACATTTTTGACCCAGACGCCAACATGCAAAGGCCTACTCGTTTTGAATTGCACAATTGTGTGTTTCACATCCACTGTTCAGTAGAGGGTGCATTCTTGAAATAGCTCCTTGTTAATAAGATGTTATCTAAACTAAATTATTCAATTTTGGAAGAACGTAATCCACCAGGTAGGGTGTTGACTTGTGTTGGCTGACTCTGTGTTGTGTTGCATTATATTTCTAAGTTCACTATGTTTGTTTTCTCATTCACTTGTACCTGACGATGGTTGCTGTGTTCCAATCGAAACGTCGTTTTCTATTAAATTTCGTTCTACATGAGTTTACTGAAAAAACCAGAGAATAAGATGTTATCTGATGCAGTATATTTCACTGCACTAATTCAATTTTGTGCATATGCCTGTCAATAATTTAGAATGAATACTTGTCTGATTGTGTGCGTACATGTAACACACACTGTACGTACACAGAGTGTACACACACACAGTGTACACACACAGTGTACACACACACACTGCGCACACACAATAATGTCCACGTTGTAGTTGCTGAGCTCACACACCCAAGGGGTCTCTGTTCAAGAGATGGAGCAATGAAAATGGATCTAAATCAACTTAAACTCCAACCCCGCTCTGTGACGTCACCACTCAGCATTACGTCATCCGCGTGAAACACCAGGGGAGGTGTACCTCGCTAGTGACGTCATGTCGCCAAGGATGTCACCCCCGTCCCCCGCGCTCTTGAACGTGACGTCACCTCCGCCTCGGTCACTGCAGACATCGTTCCAGTTGCCAATCCTTATTTGGGCAAAGCCACGACCAGTGACTGGCGGCTCATTAACATAAAGAGTTCGTTAAAGACGTCACCAGTATATTGCGACGGTCTCATTAACATAATTTATTCATACGTACCCAGGAAGTGACGTCATGTCACCTACTACCGCGTGACGTCACGAGGTGACAAGAAGCTGTCGCTCCGCGCGTGCAGTGAAATACGAGGTGAGAAATTCTCATCGTGGTTGTTGTTGTTGTTGGTTGTTGTTGTGGTTGTTGTTGTTGTTTTACCAAGGTAGAGCCTCGCTCTCTCTCTCGTAGGGATGCCAATAGAGCAGCAGCAGCAGCTTGTGAATCGATGTCCAAGTTGGAACTTTACAACGCGGGCCTAGACACGCGGGGCCTTGCCTCCTGCCCTCGCCTGGTCGCGTTTGCTTTAATTCCCTCCCTTAAGTTTAATTTGTCTTCACGCGGCTCGCTACTTTGTCACTTTGGTTTATTGTAGATATTAACGCAGTTTTTTTTTCGCTTTTTTACCAGCCCAAGCCCGCTTGAGCTGCTGTACCGCTCTTGTTTACAGAAGCTACCTGCCCACAACAACAACAAGGTGGGTTTTGTCAACGTGTGTCTCGGTGTTTTGACTTAAAACTTTCGTGACTGCAGCAATTCATATTCTTGGTTATTTCGGTAAAGTCACGGAGATTAAAAGAATAACAGATAATAATGTTAAATAAATAAAAAAAATGCAATAAAGAATAAACCCACGACGTTTCGATCGCAACACAAGTGGTGTTTTTTTAATTTAATTTCATGATCTGTTATTTTTATTTCCTATCTACGTGACTTTACCGAAAGAACCAAGACTCCGTGTGTCAATGTCTGTCTGTCAAAGACGCTGAATGTGGAGGGAAAAACCGGGCAGTGTGTGACAGTGTAAAGTATATTAACTCTGATGAACACGGAGGTTGTAACAAAACAATAGTTTATTTTAGTTTTCCTCTGGAACTCTTTATAAGAGTCGAAGCAGGAAGTTAGCACAGCACACACACGTGCAGCAGCTGACGTCAGATCTGTTCATCCCATCATTCAAGGACATCTGAGCCTGGCTTCATACCTCTAAGTTGCCACTGAACAACATTCCTGCTGCTGCGGAGGGAGCTGGTAGGAACGTCGGGTTGCTCGCTCAATGGCCTGCAGGGTCAACGGCGGCTGGTGTATTCCGCAAATATGCCGACTGTGAGGGCGGGCACAAGCCGGCGTGAGTAGGTGAAACGTTGAGTTTTATAAGGGCACCACGGGGTGACCAGCCCCTCCCCACCCAGCCCCACCCTCCCCACCCAGCCCCTCCCCACCCAGCCCCACCCCTCCCACCCCCCACCCAGCCCCACCCTCCCCACCCACCCCAGCCCCTCCCCACCCTCCCCTCCCCACCCAGCCCCTCCCTCCCCACCCAGCCCCTCCCTGCACGACGGACGGACGGACACAATAATCCCCTGTGGGCTGGTGTAACTAGGAGGTTCCTACCAGTGACAATGTTGCCAATTGCTTCGTTTTTATTTGGCGAGTCCTGTTCTCTCCCGTGACGAGGTGGATCCGCACGACGATGTGTGTGAAGTGACTGTCATCGACAACATGTGTGTGAAGTGACTGTCATCGACTATACGATGGTGTGTGAAGTGACTGTCATCGACAACACGATGTGTGTGTGAAGTGACTGTCATCGACTATACGATGTGTGTGTAAAGTGACTGTCATCGACAACACGATGTGTGTGTGAAGTGACTGTCATCGACAACACGATGTGTGTGTGAAGTGACTGTCATCGACAACACGACGATGAGGTTTCGACGTGTATCCCACCGGCGAGGGTGGCGAATGGTGTCGTGGCTCTGGGGGCGGAGGGGCGTGAGATGTGGCTCACATTTCCTGAATGACTTGGTCAAGGTGCCACGTGCACTTGCATCTCACAGCGCGATTTGGGCAATTAGAACACACAACGGAATTGATTACACCTGCTTGCTTCATCAATTAAAGCCCATCGAGAATCAATTATTCTAAATGTGTTTGTGTGCATCGATTAGGGGCCGTCATTAAATGACGTCACGCACCTGGCGTGACGTCATTTATGGACGGCCCCTTAACTACTTTTCATAGAGGATTTCACCACGGCCGCAGCCGTGTGTGTGTAGGTGAGTGTCTGTGTGTGTGTAGGTGTGTGTCACTGTGTGTGTGGTTAGTGTCTGTGTGTGTAGGTGAGTGTCTGTGTGTGTGTAGGTGTGTGTCACTGTGTGTGTGGTGAGTGTCTGTGTGTGTAGGTGAGTGTCTGTGTGTGTGTAGGTGAGTGTCTGTATGTGTAGGTGAGTGTCTGTGTGTGTGTAGGTGTGTGTCACTGTGTGTGTAGGTGTGTGTCACTGTGTGTGTAGGTGAGTGTCTGTGTGTAGGTGAGTGTCTGTGTGTAGGTGTGAGATGCCCCTGTAGTTGTTACAGACTGTAACAACTACAGGGGCATCTCACTCCTCAGTGTGCCGGGTAAGGTCCTGGCAAGGATTATTCAACATCGCCTTGCTAGGCACGCTGAGGAGGGGCTTGCGGAGCCCCAATGCGGTTTCAGGAAAGGGCGGTCCTGCACAGATGCCATATTTTCTGTCCGTCTGCTACAGCAGAGGTGTAGGGAATTCCAAAAAGACCTACATCTCTGCTTTATTGACCTGGTCAAGGCCTATGATACCATCAGTAGGACTGGACTCTGGGTTATTCTTCGTGCTTTCGGAGTCCCTGACCCTCTGCTCACGATCATTAAGGACCTTCATGATGGTGAGCGGGCCCGGGTAAAACTACGCGGCCGGGAGTCGGAGCCTTTCCCTGTACACCTTGGGGTGCGACAGGGATGTCCTCTGGCTCCCACATTATTTAACATCTATTTTGACCGCGTAGTTCGTGAAGCCTTCAATAGCTGTACCGGGGGAATTTCCGTTTGGTACAGATATAATGGAGGCTGATCGACGCCCGGGTGCGATCAAGGGATGGCTCCCTATTGGTCAACCACGTTATGTATGCCGATGATTTGGTAATAGCTGCTCATTCAGAAGAGGAGTTGGAGGCGCTGCTGCTGAGACTGGAGCGTGCCACTAAGAGGTGGGGCCTTACCGCACCTGCCTGGGTATTTTGTACCATCGGACACTCCACCCCACAACTCCCAATTGGTGATGGGGCAGTTGTGGAGAGAGTGGAGAGTTTCCCATACCTGGGCAGTGTGCTTATGACCGGCTCCAGTCTATCAGCAGAGGTCTCACTCCGAATCAGTCGAGCGGCAATATCTTTTCATCGGTTGTGTAACGCTGTGTGGAAGCTACCTGGTCTGTCGCTCCGCACGAAGCTTCAGGTCTTCTCGGCCACGGTCATTCCCTCCTTCTCTACGCTTGCGAGACGTGGACCCCCCTGGTGGAGCATCTTCGCCGGTTGGAAACATTTAGGCTGGCCTGCCTACGATCCATCCTGGGTTTAACCAGGCTGGATTGTGTGAGGAGCTCACAAATCCTTGAAAGATCTGGGCAAGGTCCCATCAGTGAGCTCCTCCGGCAGGCAAGGCTGCGTTGGCTGGGTCATGTAGCCCGCATGCCCAGCCACCGCATGCCTAAACAGCTTTTGTTCGGCCGGATCGAGGGGCTAGACGGGCGCGGCACGGGCTGGAGAAGAGATGGAGTGATGTGGTACAGGAGGACGTGGAGCTGAGTGGACTTGCCGATGACTGTACCAGCGGTGTCAAGATCGGCCTCAGTGGAGGGCTCGTGAAGGACGCTACTGGGCAGTTGGAGGCAGTCGCCCTCCAACAACAACGGAGGGCGGAGGAGGCGCGCTCACAACAACGAGCGGAGCGCCGGGTGGCTAAAGCACAGCAAGTTGGCACAGTAGGGGCACAGGTGGTGCATCAGCCGTCATCTCGGTCTCATCTCGGTCAGTCGACCAGTGGCACCTGGGTCTGCCCCGTGACCTCCTGCCAGCGGGCTTTCGACACTTCACGTGGCCTCAAGGTGCACTTGGCCTGGCACAAGCATCGTGGTGACGTCACGCCACTTAGTGGCGAATGGCGGTTGTTGTTGTCACTGGTGTGTAGGTGAGTGTCTGTGTGTTGTAGGTGAGTGTCTGTGTGTGTGTAGGTGTGTGTCACTGTGTGTGTAGGTGAGTGTCTTGTGTGTGTAGGTTGAGTGTCACTGTGTGTGTAGGTGAGTGTCTGTGTGTGTGTAGGTGTGTGGTCACTGTGTGTGTGTAGGTGAGTGTCTGTGTGTGTGTAGGTGAGTGTCTGTGTGGTGTAGGTGGTGTGTCACTGTGTGTGTGTGATGTGTCTGTGTGTGTGTGGTGAGTGTCAGTGTGTAGGTGAGTGTCTGTGTGTGTAGGTGTGTGTCACTGTGTGTTAGGTGAGTGTCTGTGTGTGGGTAGTGAGTGTCTGTGTGTGTGTAGGTGAGTGTCTGTGTGTGTGTAGGTGAGTGTCTGTGTGTGTAGGTGAGGTCTGTGTGTGTGGTGAGTGTCTGTGTGTGTGTAGGTGAGTGTCTGTGTGTGTAGGTGTGTTCACTGTGTGTTAGGTGAGTGTCTGTGTGTGTAGGTGAGTGTCTGTGTGTGTGTAGGTGAGTGTCTGTGTGTGTAGGTGAGTGTCTGTGTGTGTAGTGTGTGTCACTGTGTGTGTGGTGAGTGTCTGTGTGTGTGTAGGTGTGTGTCACTGTGTGTGTAGGTGAGTGTCTGTGTGTGTAGGTGAGTGTCTGTGTGTGTAGGTGAGTGTCTGTGTGTGTGTAGGTGAGTGTCTGGTGTGTAGGTGAGTGTCTGTGTGTGTGTAGTGAGTGTCTGTGTGTGTGTAGGTGAGTGTCTGTGTGTGTGTAGGTGAGTGTCTGTGTGTGTGTAGGTGAGTGTCTGTGTGTGTAGGTGAGTGTCTGTGTGTGTAGGTGAGTGTCTGTGTGTGTCACTGTGTGTGTGTGAGTTCTGTGTGTTGTAGGTGAGTGTCTGTGTGTGTGTAGGTGTGTCACTGTGTGTAGTGTGTGTCACTGTGTGTGTAGGTGTGTTGTCTGTGTGTGTAGGTGAGTGTCTGTGTGTGTGTAGGTGTTGTCACTGTGTGTGTAGGTGAGTGTCTGTGTGTGTAGTGTGTGTCACTGTGTGTGGTAGGTGAGTGTCTGTGTGTGTGTGGTGAGTGTCTGTGTGTGTAGGTGAGTGTCTGTGTGTGTAGGTGTGTGTCATGTGTGTGTGTAGTGTGTCTTGTGTGTAGGTGTGTGTCACTGTGTGTGTGTAGGTGAGTGTCTGTGTGTGTGTGGTGAGTGTAGGTGTGTCACTGTGTGGTGTAGGTGAGTGTCTGTGTGTGTAGGTGTGTGTCACTGTGTGTGTGTAGGTGAGTGTCGTGTGTGTAGGTGAGTGTCTGTGTGTGTGTAGGTGAGTGTCTGTGTGTGTAGGTGTGTCACTGTGTGTGTGTAGGTGAGTGTCTGTGTGTTTAGGGTGGTGTCACTGTGTGTGTAGGTGAGTGTCTGTGTGTGTGTAGGTGAGTGTCTGGTGTGTGTAGGTGTGTGTCTGTGTGTGTAGGTGTGTCCTGTGTGTGTAGGTGAGTGTCTGTGTGTGTGTAGGTGAGTGTCTGTGTGTGTAGGTGTGTGTCACTGTGTGTGTAGGTGAGTGTCTGTGTGTGTGTGTAGGTGAGTGTCTGTGTGTGTGTAGGTGAGTGTCTGTGTGTGTAGGTGTGTCCTGTGTGTGTAGGTGAGTGTCACTGTGTGTGTGGTGAGTGTCTGTGTGTGTGTAGGTGAGTGTCACTGTGTGTGTAGGTAGTGTCACTGTGTGTGGTGAGTGTCTGTGTGTGTAGGTGAGTGTCTGTGGTGTGTAGGTGTGTGTCACTGTTGTGTGTAGGTGAGTGTCTGGTGTGTGAGGTGTGTGTCACTGTGTGTGTGTAGGTGAGTGTCTGTGTGGTGTTTGGTGAGTGTCTGTGTGTGTAGGTGAGTGTCTGTGTGTGTAGGTGTGTGTCAATGTGTGTGTGTAGGTAGTGTCTGTGTGTGTAGGTGTGTGTCACTGTGTGTGTAGGTGAGTGTCTGTGTGTGTGTAGGTGAGTGTCTGTGTGTGTAGGTGAGTGTCTGTGTGTGTAGGTGTGTGTCACTGTGTGTGTTAGGTGAGTGTCTGTGGTGTAGGTGTGTCACTGTGTGTGTGTAGGTGAGTGTCTGTGTGTGTAGGTGAGTGTCTGTGTGTGTGTAGGTGAGTGTCTGTGTGTGTAGGTGTGTGTCACTGTGTGTGTGTAGGTGAGTGTCTGTGTGTGTAGGTGTTGGTCACTGTGTGTGTAGGTGGTGTCTGTGTGTGTGTAGGTGAGTGTCTGTGTGTGTGTAGTGTGTCTGTGTGTGTAGTGTTGTGTCACTGTGTGTGTAGGTGAGTGTCTGTGTGTGTGTAGGTGAGTGTCTGTGTGTGTGTAGTGTGTGTCACTGTGTGTGTAGGTGAGTGTCTGTGTGTGTGTAGGTGAGTGTCTGTGTGTGTGTAGGTGAGTGTCTGTGTGTGTAGGTGTGTCACTGTGTGTGTAGGTGAGTGTCACTGTGTGTGTGGTGAGTGTCTGTGTGTGTGTAGGTGAGTGTCACTGTGTGTGTAGGTGAGTGTCACTGTGTGTGGTGAGTGTCTGTGTGTGTGTAGGTGAGTGTCACTGTGTGTGTGGTGAGTGTCTGTGTGTGTGTAGGTGTGTGGTCACTGTGTGTAGGTGAGTGTCACTGTGTGTGTGGTGAGTGTCTGTGTGTGTGTAGGTGTGTGTCACTGTGTGTGTGGTGAGTGTCTGTGTGTGTGTAGGTGTGTGTCTGTGTGTGTAGGTGTGTGTCTGTGTGTGTAGGTGTTGTCTGTGTGTGTGTAGGTGTGTCTGTGTGGTGTAGGTGAGTGTCTGTGTGTGTAGGTGAGTGTCTGTGTGTGTAGGTGAGTGTCTGTGTGTGTAGGTGAGTGTCTGTGTGTGTAGGTGTGTCTGGTGTGTAGGTGTGTGTCTGTGTGTGTGTAGGTGTGTCACTGTGTGGTGTAGGTGAGTGTCTGTGTGTGTGTAGGTGTGTGTCACTGTGTGTAGGTGTGTGTCACTGTGTGTGGGTGAGTGTCTGTGTGTGTAGGTGTGTGTCACTGTGTGTGTAGGTGAGTGTCACTGTGGTGGTGAGTGTCTGTGTGTGTGTAGGTGTGTGTCACTGTGTGTGTGGTGAGTGTCTGTGTGTGTAGGTTGTGTCACTGTGTGTGTGAGTGTCTGTGTGTGTGTAGGTGAGTCTCTGTGTGTGTAGGTGTGTGTCACTGTGTGTGTGGTGAGTGTCTGTGTGTGTAGGTGAGTGTCTGTGTGTGTGTAGGTGAGTGTCTGTGTGTGTGTAGGTGAGTGTCACTGTGTGTGTGGTGAGTGTCTGTGTGGTGTGGTGTGTGCACTGTGTGTGTAGGTGAGTGTCTGTGTGTGTAGGTGAGTGTCTGTGTGTGTAGGTGTGTCTGTGTGTGTAGGTGTGTGTCTGTGTGTGTGTAGGTGTGTGTCACTGTGGGTGTGTAGGTGAGTTCTGTGTGTGTGTAGGTGTGTGTCACTGTGTGTAGTTGTGTGTCACTGTGTGTGTGGTGAGTGTCTGTGTGTGTAGGTGTGTGTCACTGTGTGTGTGTAGGTGTGTGTCACTGTGTGTGGTGGTGAGTGTCTGTGTGTGTAGGTGTGTGTCACTGTGTGTGGTGAGTGTCTGTGTGTGTAGGTGAGTGTCTGTGTGTGTGGTAGTGTGCTGTGTGTGTAGGTGAGTGTCTGTGTGTGTGTAGGTGAGTGTCTGTGTGTGTGGTGAGTGTCTGTGTGTGTGTAGGTGAGTGTCACTGTGTGTGTGTGAGTGTCTGTGTGTGTGTAGGTGAGTGTCTGTGTGTGTAGGTGAGTGTCTGTGTGTAGGTGTGTGTCACTGTGTGTGTAGGTGAGTGTCTGTGTGTGTAGGTGTGTGTCACTGTGTGTAGGTGTGTGTCACTGTGTGTGTGGTGAGTGTCTGTGTGTGTGTAGTGTGTGTCTGTGTGTGTGTAGGTGTGTGTCACTGTGTGTGTAGGTGAGTGTCTGTGTGTGTGTAGGTGAGTGTCTGTGTGTGTGTAGGTGTGTGTCACTGTGTGTGTAGGTGAGTGTCTGTGTGTGTAGGTGAGTGTCTGTGTGTAGGTGTGTGTCACTGTGTTGTAGGTGAGTGTCTGTGTGTGTGTAGGTGTGTGTCACTGTGTGTAGGTGTGTGTCACTGTGTGTGGTGAGTGTCTGTGTGTGTAGGTGAGTGTCACTGTGTGTGTGGTGAGTGTCTGTGTGTGTGTAGGTGTGTGTCACTGTGTGTGTGGTGAGTGTCTGTGTGTGTGTAGGTGTGTGTCACTGTGTGTGTGGTGAGTGTCTGTGTGTGTGTAGGTGAGTGTCTGTGTGTGTAGGTGTGTGTCACTGTGTGTGTGGTGAGTGTCTGTGTGTGTGTAGGTGAGTGTCTGTGTGTGTGTAGGTGAGTGTCACTGTGTGTGTGGTGAGTGTCTGTGTGTGTAGGTGTGTGTCCTGTGTGTGTAGGTGAGTGTCTGTGTGTGTAGGTGAGTGTCTGTGTGTGTAGGTGTGTGTCTGTGTGTGTGTAGGTGTGTGTCACTGTGTGTGTGTAGGTGAGTGTCTGTGTGTGTGTAGGTGTGTGTCACTGTGTGTAGGTGTGTCACTGTGTGTGTGGTGAGTGTCTGGTGTGTAGGTGTGTGTCACTGTGTGTGTGTAGGTGTGTGTCACTGTGTGTGTGGTGAGTGTCTGTGTGTGTAGGTGTGTGTCACTGTGTGTGTGGTGAGGTCTGTGTGTGTGTGTAGGTGAGTGTCTGTGTGTGTGTAGGTGAGTGTCTGTGTGTGTAGGTGAGTGTCTGTTGTGTAAGTGTCTGTGTGTGTGGTGAGTGTCTGTGTTGTGTAGGTGAGTGTCACTGTGTGTGTGGTGAGTGTCTGTGTGTGTGTAGGTGAGTGTCTGTGTGTGTAGGTGAGTGTCTGTGTGTAGGTGTGTGTCACTGTGTGTGTAGGTGAGTGTCTGTGTGTGTGTAGGTGTGTGTCACTGTGTGTAGGTGTGTGTCACTGTGTGTGTGGTGAGTGTCTGTGTGTGTGTAGGTGTGTGGTCTGTGTGTGGTAGTGTGTGTCACGTGTGTGTAGGTGAGTGTCTGTGTGTGTGTAGGTGAGTGTCTGTGTGTGTTAGGTGTGTGTCACTGTGTGTGTAGGTGAGTGTCTGTGTGTGTAGGTGAGTGTCTGTGTGTAGTGTGTGTCACTGTGTGGTAGGTGAGTGTCTGTGTGTGTAGGTGTGTGTCACTGTGTGTAGTGGTGTGTCACTGTGTGTGTGGTGAGTGTCTGTGTGTGTGTAGGTGTGTGTCACTGTGTGTGTAGGTGAGTGTCTGTGTGTGTGTAGGTAGTGTCTGTGTGTGTGTAGGTGTGTGCACTGTGTGTGTGGTGAGTGTCTGTGTGTGTGTAGGTGTGTGTCACTGTGTGTGTAGGTGAGTGTCTGTGTGTGTAGGTCAGTGTCTGTGTGTGTGTAGGTGTGTCACTGTGTGTGTAGGTGAGTGTCTGTGTGTGTGTAGGTGTGTGCCACTGTGTGTGTGGTGAGTGTCTGTGTGTGTAGGTGTGTCACTGTGTGTGTAGGTGAGTGTCTGTGTGTGTGTAGGTGTGTGTCACTGTGTGTAGGTGAGTGTCTGTGTGTGTGTAGGTGTGTGTCACTGTGTGTGTGGTGAGTGTCTGTGTGTGTAGGGTGTGTCACTGTGTGTGTAGTGAGTGTCTGTGTGTAGGTGTGTGTCACTGTGTATGTGGTGAGTGTCTCTGTGTGTGTAGGTGTGTGTCACTGTGTGTGTGGTGATGTATGCGTGTGTAGGTGTGTGTCACTGTGTGTGTGGTGAGTGTCTGTGTGTGTGTAGGTGTGTGTCACTGTGTGTGTGTGTGTAGGTGTGTGTCACTGTGTGTGTGGGAGTGTCTGTGTGTGTAGGTGTGTGTCACTGTGTGTGGTGAGTGTCTGTGTGTGTGTAGGTGTGTCACTGTGTGTAGGTGTGTGTCACTGTGTGTGTGGTGAGTGTCTGTGTGTGTGTAGGTGAGTGTCACTGTGTGTGTGGTGAGTGTCGTGTGTGTGTAGGTGTGTGTCACTGTGTGTGTGGTGAGTGTCTGTGTGTGTGTAGGTGTGTTCACTGTGTGTGTGGTGAGTGTCTGTGTGTGTGTAGTGTCTGTGTGTGTAGGTGTGTGTCACTGTTGTGTGGTGAGTGTCTGTGTGTGTGTAGGTGAGTGTCTGTGTGTGTGTAGGTGAGTGTCACTGTGTGTGTGGTGAGTGTCTGTGTGTGTGGGTGTGTGTCACTGTGTGTGAGGTGAGTGTGTGTGTAGGTGAGTGTCTGTGTGTAGGTGTGTGTCTGTGTGTGGTTGTGTCTGTGTGTGTGTAGGTGTGGTTCACTGTGTGTGTGTAGGTGAGTGTCTGTGTGTGGTAGGTGTGTGTCACTGTGTGTAGGTGTGTCACTGTGTTGTGGTGAGTGTCTGTGTGTGTAGGTGTGTGTCACTGTGTTGTGTAGGTGTGTGTCACTGTGTGTGTGGTGAGTGTCTGTGTGTGTGTAGGTGTGTCACTGTGTGTGTGGTGAGTGTCTGTGTGTAGGTGAGTGTCTGTGTGTGTGTAGGTGAGTGTCTGTGTGTAGGTGAGTGTCTGTGTGTTGTAGGTGAGTGTCTGTGTGTGTGGTGAGTGTCTGTGTGTGTGTAGGTGAGTGTCACTGTGTGTGTGGTGAGTGTCTGTGTGTGTGTAGGTGAGTGTCTGTGTGTAGGTGAGTGTCTGTGTGTAGGTGTGTGTCACTGTGTGTGTAGTGAGTGTCTGTGGTGTGTAGGTGTGTTCACTGTGTGTAGGTGTGTGTCACTGTGTGGTGGTGAGTGTCTGTGTGTGGTAGGTGTGTGTCTGTCTGTGTGTAGGTGTGTGTCACTGTGTGTGTAGGTGAGTGTCTGTGTGTGTGTAGGTGGTGTCTGTGGTGTGTAGGTGTGTGTCACTGTGTGTGTAGGTGAGTGTCTGTGTGTAGGTGAGTGTCTGTGTGTAGTGTGTGTCACTGTGTGTGTAGGTGAGTGTGTGTGTGTGTAGGTGTGTGTCACTGTGGTAGGTGTGTGTCACTGTGTGTGTGGTGAGTGTCTGTGTGTGTGTAGGTGTGTGTCACTGTGTGTGTAGGTGAGTGTCTGTGTGTGTAGGTGAGTGTCTGTGTGTGTAGGTGTGTGCCACTGTGTGTGTGGTGAGTGTCTGTGTGTGTGGGGTGTGTCACTGTGTGTGTAGGTGAGTGTCTGTGTGTAGGTCATGTCTGTGTGTGTGTAGTGTGTGTCACTGTGTGTGTAGGTGAGTGTCTGTGTGTGTGTAGGTGGTGCACTGTGTGTGTGTGGTGAGTGTCTGTGTGTGTGTAGGTGTGTGTCACTGTGTGTGTAGGTGAGTGTCTGTGTGTGTGTAGTGTGTGTCACTGTGTGTGTAGGTGAGTGTCTGTGTGTGTGTAGGTGTGTGTCACTGTGTGTGTGTGGTGAGTGTGGGTGTGTAGGTGTGTGTCACTGTGTGTGGTGTAGGTGTGTCTGTGTGTAGGTGTGTGTCACTGTGTATGTGGTGAGTGTCTCTGTGTGTGTAGGTGTGTGTCACTGTGTGTGTGGTGAGTGTGCGTGTGTGGTGTGTGTCACTGTGTGTGTGGTGAGTGTCTGTGTGTGTAGGTGTGTGTCACTGTGTGTGTGGTGAGTGTGTGTGTGTAGGTGTGTGTCACTGTGTGTGTGGGAGTGTCTGTGTGTGTAGGTGTGTGTCACTGTGTGTGGTGAGTGTCTGTGTGTGTAGCTGAGTGTCACTGTGTGTGTAGCTGAGTGTCACTGTGTGTGTAGCTGAGTGTCACTGTGTGTGTAGCTGAGTGTCACTGTGTGTAGCTGAGTGTCACTGTGTGTGTAGGTGAGTGTCACTGTGTGTGTGTAGCTGTGTGTGTGTAGCTGAATATCACTGTGTGTGTGTAGCTGAGTGTCACTGTGTGTAGCTGAGTGTCACTGTGTGTAGCTGAGTGTCACTGTGTGTAGCTGAGTGTCACTGTGTGTAGCTGAGTGTCACTGTGTGTAGCTGAGTGTCACTGTGTGTAGCTGAGTGTCACTGTGTGTAGCTGAGTGTCACTGTGTGTAGCTGTGTGTGTGTAGCTGAGTGTCACTGTGTGTAGCTGAGTGTCACTGTGTGTAGCTGTGTGTGTGTAGGTGAGTGTCACTGTGTGTAGCTGAGTGTCACTGTGTATAGCTGAGTGTCACTGTGTGTAGCCGAGTGTCACTGTGTGTAGCTGTGTGTGTGGCTGAGTGTCACTGTGTGTAGCTGAGTGTCACTGTGTGTAGCTGTGTGTGTGTAGCTGAGTGTCACTGTGTATAGCTGAGTGTCACTGTGTGTAGCCGAGTGTCACTGTGTGTAGGTGTGTGTGTGTAGCTGAGTGTCACTGTGTGTAGCTGTGTGTGTGTAGCTGAGTGTCACTGTGTGTAGGTGTGTGTGTGTAGCTGAGTGTCACTGTGTGTAGCTGAGTGTCACTGTGTGTAGCTGAGTGTCACTGTGTGTAGCTGTGTGTGTGTAGCTGAGTGTCACTGTGTATAGCTGAGTGTCACTGTGTGTAGCCGAGTGTCACTGTGTGTAGGTGTGTGTGTGTAGCTGAGTGTCACTGTGTGCTGTGTGTGTAGCTGAGTGTCACTGTGTGTAGGTGTGTGTGTAGCTGAGTGTCACTGTGTGTAGCTGAGTGTCACTGTGTGTGTAGCTGCTGCTGCGTGTGACGAGGTGGTCTGGCTCGACTCGTCACAGCGGCACTGTGACACTCCGCGAGATGGCGCGCGCCAGCACCTCGGCCACGCGGCAGACGGCGCCATGTGGCGCGCGTCCACCGCTGGGCACCGCCGCACCGCCCCCTCCTCCGCATTGCTGCTGCTCTCACGGCGGCCTTCTTCGACTCGCGAGTGGGGTAAGAGAGAGAAGCCGGGCTCGTCGAGAAGCCGGGCTCGTCGCGCGGCGTTGTGACGGGGGGGGGGGGGGGCTGCGGTGGCGATGTCGGGTCAATGAGTGGCAACGCGTCGCTGTGAAGATCGTCGAGGGAGAAGTCTGCACGCTGCTGCTGCTGCTGCGTTCGCTCGCGCGGGTCACGGTGCCGCCGGGCGGCTCTCCGTCCACGCGCCCGTCCGTGCGTCCGTCTGCCTGCCCGATGGCCGCAGGGCGCTGTCCGCGGACACGATCTGCGGCAAGATTCCGGGACTGACGCCACAGCAGCGGGCGCTGTGCCGGAGCCACCCGGACGCGATGGTCGCGGTCGGCGAGGGCGCGCGCCTGGGAATCGGCGAGTGCCGGCACCAGTTCCGATTCAGCCGCTGGAATTGCTCGGCGCTGGGGGAGGAGACGGTGTTCGGCCAGGAGCTCCCAGGCGGTGAGCGCCCCGACTCGGCGTCAGTTCGGCAGAGGGGCGGACCCGCGGTGTGCGGTCACCCTGTGCGTCTCTCTCTGAATTCTAGAACTCGCAACGCGCCACGTTTCTTATTTATTTAAAAGTTTTTTCATTTCTCAATCATGGGCAGTCCTCTGCCTAGAACAGGAAAAAGAACAGGAGAAATCATGACCACAACCCGAGCCGGTGATCCTGTTGTAACAACCAGTGCCTGCACCACTCTCCCTGACAGCAGGTGCACCGAGTATGAAACACGAGAGACACATCCTGCACACAACCTTTGAGCGAACAAGTTTACCGTCGCCAGGGAAGAAACATGAATCCGCCTACCCTCGCAGCGGAGGCCGTCCTCAAACTCTGTGCCACACGGGGGTGGAGGCCACCGCCATTTCTCATTTGCAGCGTCACTGCCCACCATCTCTGTCTCCACCTACACCACCCTTTCCAACGGCCGACATGCAGGTGCCCTTAATCACTCTCCCGCGCGCCGCCCACAGGGCCGCCTCCTTCACGGCGCTTACGACGGCCCACGCCTGAGCCCAGACCTCCCCCGCCCTCTGTCTGAACATCCCCCAAATTATATTGGGCAATGTGGCCTTTACTGGACAAAAATGAGGCAGCAGAGGCGACATAACTCCCACACCTCCCGAGCAAATGGGCACTGAGGGTGCGGGCCAATCTTCGGGAACACATGAACCGTCTTTATTCCGGCCTGTCCCAGGCCGCCAGCCAGGATAAATCCCATTGCCTTTTCGTCAGGGCTGGCGATGTTACGTTTTTCTAAAGTAGTCGGTGCACGGCACCACGTGCACCTGGCACCCTCTGTACCAGCCTGCTGTAGACGTCTCCGCCAGGACGTCCCTGGGAATCCACGACGCGCGTGTCTGGGACGGCTCACGCCTCACGACGTGTTCGCTTGCCGCGGTGCACGACCACCCCTGAGGCCAAGCCGCGGGGGTGCCCGCGCGGCAACGAAGCCGTCCCTGGCCACCGCAGGAGCCACGCCTGCCTGTGCCGTACGTAACGAGGCTTCCACCTGGAGTCCATTGGAGAAATACAGGTGCAGCGTGTCGCAGACCAGGATCGTGGCGAGGGTGCACGGATATTCGGGCGCCCCTCCCACCGTTCTCGACGCTTTATATTATTACACATCGTTTCCCCGTTCCACTCGGCCCATCGCGCCCCCCCCCCCCCCCCCCTCCCCAGATGACCTGAAGAACATTCGCTGCAGTCTTTTCGCCATTTGCGCGCCCGGCGAGATCACGTAGGCCCGGTAGATAAGTGCCGGAGGATTTCCACCCTCGGGACCAACATTCTACCATCCATTGGAAGGCGCCCTGTCCGCCCGGCCGGCCGGCCTGCCCCTCACCGCCCTCTCCCTTCCCATCCAATGCTTCGTCGCCGAGTCCTGCCAACAGAAGCTGACCCCTAGGATCTTGATCGCCTCTCCCAGCACCGTTATACCGGTCGACGGCCCTCGAATAGCCTGGGTCACTGAAGATCAGCATCTCACTCTTCCTCACATTTTACGTTAGATCCCGAGGCCAAAAATAATCTATCCGCGAGTCCTAGGGCCTCCCATACCGAGGAGACATCCCCACAGGAAATGACGACATCTGTCCATATACATGGCTATTTTTGCTGGCTCCCCTGACCGCCTGGGCAAAGGGCTCCATTCACATATGAATAACACCGGTGACATAGGGAGACACCCCTGTCGCACACCTGGACCCAGTTGGTATCTCCTCAGAGAGGACTTCCATTTATCAGCAGGCTGCCCGTGAGCTTATGATGCAGCAGTTGCCTTATCCAGCCGATCAATTGTTTCCCCACCCCCATCACCGCGAACCCCGCGTCTCCCCCCCCCCACCTCCCACGCGTCCCTGCTCCACCACCCTGCTGCTCACACCGCCCCCCCCCCCCCCCCCCCGTGCGTGGGCTCCCCGACACGAGCAGGTAGCCGAGAAGCGGCCTTCGCCGCACGCCGTGATGGCGGCGGCCGTGGCGTACGCCATCACGCGGCGTGCGGCCGGGGCCGACCGGAGCTGGTGTGGCTGCGACGGCGCCAAGCAGGGCGGCTTCTACGATGCACAGGGCGGCTGCTCGGCCGACCTCAGCCACAGCCTCGAGTTCTCGCGCCTCTTCGTGGACGCGCGCGAGGTCCAGCGGAGCGCGTGCACGCTCATGAACCTGCACAACAACGCCGCCGGGCGCAAGGTGTCAGCGATTTCCCCACACCAAGCACTCCTCCAGATCCAATCCAACGCAGGCGCTGAAAACAAAATCACCCCCTCCCCACTCTCTCCCTCCCCCCTTCCCACCCCCATTATCCTACCTCTTCTCCTCGTCATTTTTCCGGCCACATGCTTATTTTAGCTAAGGAAGCTGTCTCGAGTGGGACCAATTAACTTCAAGGACAGTGCATATCATTATCATCTCAGAGTTGTTTCTTTTGTTTGCATTTTGACTGCTTGTGTTGTGGTTCTTGTGGTTCTTGCAACATGTCAGTTTTTGTACCAGTTGAAAGGGTTAAAAACCTATCACTATATTTTGCCACTGGTAAAGGAGGTGTCTCATAGTGGTAAATGGGTTGTTGCTGGGCTCTGGTCTCAATCACACGGCCGGGGTATTGCGGGGGCGGAGCCTGGTCTGCGGGGCGTGTGGGAGGGGCCACCGGTCACCTCGGCAGCTCCAATGGGAGGCGAGGTGAATGGGGGCGGAGCCAGCGGGGCAGTATGGGAAGGCGGATCTGACGATCCGGAAGGGGAGGAGTCAGGATCACGTGGGGGGAATGGATATAAGTGGGAGCCCGGAAGAGATCGGGGCAGTCGGGAAGTTGAGAGGCTGAGCCACGCTGGGTGGTGAGAGATCCGCGCCATCGCCACGTGGCCGAAGGTCCTCAGCACGCCGTCGGCCAGCGGGGTGCGGAGTGCGGGAGTAGAGGAGCTAACGGAGGAGCGTGCGTGGCACGCGAGAGGAGACGACGCTGGTCCGTGGAGGAGACCAGCGGGGTGCGGAGAAGAACCTAAATAGAAGACAAGCGGAGACCAGCAGTGGCTGACGGAGTCTTTTATTACATGTTTGTGTGTTGCCATAAAGGCTCATATATTGGAAAACTCCAGCACAATTGCCGCTGGTGTAATAAAATTATTAAAGTCAAAGTCTGTCTCTGTCTCTCTGTGTCTCTCTGTGTCTCTCTCTGTCTCTCTCTGTCTCTCTCTGTCTTTTTGTCTTCCCCCCCCCCCCCCCACTTGTCCCCACCTACCTCCCCGATGCTCTCCTGCCCTCTCGTCTCTCTCTCCCCACCACGCGCCGCCAGGTGCTGGAGGAGAAGATGAAGACGGTGTGCAAGTGCCACGGAGTGTTGGGCTCGTGCACCACCAGGACGTGCTGGGCCACGCTGCCCCCAGTTCCGCGAGGTGGGCTCCGCACTCAAGCGCAAGTACGACGAGGCGGTCCACGTGGAGCCGGTGCACGCCGGCCGCTACCCCGCCACCGCTACCCCGCCTTCCTCCAGGCGAGGCGCTCGCGCGGCCACCGCAAGCCGCTCCACCGGAGCTCGTGTTCACCGAGAGCCTCGCCTAGCTACTGCGAGGAGGACCGGCTGACGGGCAGCGTGGGCACGCGCGGGCCGCCCGTGCAACACGCACGTCGCCGCACGCCGACGGCTGCGAGCTGCTGTGCTGCGGCCGCGGCTACGACACGCGCCAGTACACACGCGCTCGTGGCATTGCAAGTGCGAGTTCCGCTTGGTGCTGCTACGTGCGCTGCAGCACGTGCAGCGAGGGGGCGGAGGAGTACACGTGCAAGTGACGGCGGCGGCGGCTCGCTGGGAAGCTGGGGCCCCGACTCCTCCGCCGGCTCGATCGCTCGCCCCGTCGACTGTCGGCCATGGCCCCCACGGGCCTCGCCCCTGGCAACAACAATCATGGCCGGACAAAAGTGTCAGCGGATGTCGCTGCGCCTGATGGCGCGGCTGTCGTTCCGCACCTCGCAGTTGCCCTCAACTTCCCTCCCTCACCCCCACCCCACTCACCACCCCACCCACCGCCACCCCTGCGTGATTGCCGACGGGGTGGGGGGGGGGGGGGCGCCAGGGCGGATCCCTGCAAGAGATCTGCAATCGGCTCCCGAGCCTGGGACAAAGTAGCCACCGAGATCTCAGCATGATGGGAGAGAGAGGAGGAGTCGGTGACTCGTCCACATTGCTCACCATGCCCTGCCCCTCCCCCCCACCACCACCTCTGCCCCTCCAACCACATGCTGCTTCTCCCACCTCAGATTTGCTGACCACGAGGACCCACAAGTTCTGTATGTCGCCGGCACCGAGTGCAGCATCTCCCAGTGAATCCCAGCGTCCCCCCCCCCCCCCCCCCCCCCCCCCCCGGCGAGCATTTCCCTCGTCGAACACGGGTGGAAATGCGTGGACTCGATGATCTCGTGTTTTACAGGGAAAGGTGCGCATGGAAGGGCGGCAGATGGTCCAAAAAATGTGTGGTTAAATATTTTTTGCATGGTTAATAACATATTTCCAATGATTACTAAGTGTGTACCCCTCATCACGGTTGAAATTATGTCTGTGTTTGTAAATTTGGATGGCCTCGTAGACAAACCTTTGATGGTAGCCAGAGGGTTTGCAAAGCACCTTAGTCTCGAAAAAAACAATATCATGAGAGCCCACCGCGTTGTAGCAATGATCGGCAAAGGCGGAAGACTCAATTTTGCCGTGTTTCAAATCTGCTTGTGCTCGCGGACACGATCAGAGACATGACGTTTCGTTTCCCCAATGTAACAATCACCACAGCTGCAACTCAGTTTATAGACTCCAGGGTATTGCAAGTCAGGGATGACATCCTTCACAGATGGGCTCTCATGATATTGCTTTTTCCGAGACTAAGGTGCTCTGCAAACCCTCTGGATACCATCAAAGGTTTGTACACGAAGCCATTCAGATATACAAACACAGACATAATTTCAACCGTGATGATGGGTACAAACTTAGTAATCATTGGAAAGATGTTATTAACCATGCAAAAAAAGATTTAACTACACATTTTTGGACCATTTTATCTGACAGGCACTATTTTACTTTACCGAGTGTTGACATCCCCAGCGTTTAACAGTACTCTCCTTTTTCGTATTTGATTGTCAGCCAACACTGGTGAAAACAACATGGGCATTTTCGTTCTCTTCTGTCATGTGCACCAACAGGGGCTTGCGCACAAACACGTCCACGTCGACGTCTACGTACACCTCTTTTAGCACCACCCCCTCCCAATACGTTCCATTCATTGGCTACCACATTCTGATAAGCTCCCCCCCTCCTCCCCCTTAACTTGTATGACCCCAAGAACACCATCCCCACCGTCATACATGGAGGTGGAAACATTATGCGTTGGGGGTGTTTATCTGCTAAGGGGACAGGACAACTTCACCGCATCAAAGGGACGATGGACGGGGCCATGTACCGTCAAATCTTGGGTGAGAACCTCCTTCTCTCAGCCAGGGCATTGAAAATGGGTCGTGGATGGGTATTCCAGCATGACAATGACCCAAAACACACGGCCAATGCAACAAAGGAGTGGCTCAAGAAGAAGCACATTAAGGTCCTGGAGTGGCCTAGCCAGTCTCCAGACCTTAATCCCATAGAAATATGTGGAGGGAGCTGAAGGTTCGAGTTGCCAAACGTCAGCCTCGAAACCTTAATGACTTGGAGAAGATCTCCAAAGAGGAGTGGGACAAAATCCCTCCTGAGATATGTGCAAACCTGGTGGGCAACTACAAGAAACGTCTGACCTCTGTGATTGCCAACAAGGGTTTTTGCCACCAAGTACTAAGTCATGTTTTGCAGAGGGGGTCAAATACTTATTTCCCTCATTAAAATGCAAATCAATTTATAACATTTTTGACGCGTTTTTCTGGATTTTGTTGTTGTTTTTCTGTCTCTCACTGTTCAAATAAACCTACCATTAAAATTATAGACTGATCATTTCTTTGTCAGTGGGCAAACGTACAAAATCAGCAGGGGATAAATACTTTTTTCCCTCACTGTATATATGATGGTAATTTTAGCTGATGGAACAGGAAATAATCGTGATTAAATGTATGTAAGTATACATTAATACAGTATATATAAAGTAGAAACAAGCGGAGTGCCACATGAGGCAGTTTATCTCTTGGATAAATCATACCAAAATAACGGGTACGTAACTTTCTTAGGGTGATATTGCATCTAAGCTGATACTTTTGTCTAGACGACTAAATGCGACATTAAACTAAGAACGAGTCAGGCTGTCGTCGCTGCAGCGTCATTTATTCACAACTTACACATTCAGTGCATTCTCTAATGAAAATACGAAATGCAGTAAATCCTACTACACAGTCAGTAGCTACTACTGCTCAGTAGATACTACTGTACAGTCCGTCGAGACAACTACAGAATCAATAGATACTACTTCCTCTGTTGTATGTAGGGCGTGTAGCATATATAACTACGTGGGGGTAAAGATATGTTTTGAGGGGGGAGTCAACAATTTCCAGAAACCTTTGACATCAACTATTTCCCGCACACTTTCTTTAACTTTTCACGTGAGGTCCAGGCACACCAGGAGGTCCCATAGGACCCTGAGACCCCTGGCACACCCTGAACAAACACAGACACAGTTTTAATAAAAACGAGTCTTGTATTTAAATGCCCACAATTCATACATGTCAACCCATTCGGCTTACCCCCTATTCTTGTACAGGGAAATTTTGATTTTCCAGCTCCGTACGGCGTGCAGCCGTTTCAATACGACAAACACGTTCAGCAGGAGACAACACGCCCGTTGAGCACGCGCTAGGCTCGGCCAACCTACTTGCTGCCCTGCAACGCAGTTACCCTTCACGCAAGTTGACCAACTCGTGCAATCATCTCTGCGTAGGACACGAGGTTCGTGCCGCCAGCGGCCGGCAGCGAAGTGAAGGGTGAACTCGAACGGCACTGCCTGGTCTACGCTCACCGCTCGCGGCAGCGCAGCTACCGTCGAGTGCACAGGCGGTGCAACTGCGCCGGTGCGCCGGAGGGGTCGAAGCACCCGGGTGCGAACAGAGGGGGGCGGGTAGTTGCAAGCCCCGTGCCGGCAATGGTACGACGCTAACGGACGGTGAGCGGCGGCGGGTTCTGCGCCGCTACGTTGCTGGGGCAGTGCACCTCACGCGCTCGTGCGCAAGGCGCCGCACGGCGCAGTTGCCCAATCACACTTGGCTCGGTCGCGTGTCTCTTTGGAGAAGTTCCATCGTTACACGCCTCGTTCACCAAATGTGGTTTGACGTTTACACTATGAACATCTCCTTTGCCAGTGGCAAAATAGTGATAGGTTTTTACCCTTTTCAACTGGTATAACAACTGACACCTTTATAGAAGGCATCATGTTTGCAATAACCACAACACAAGCAGTCAAAATGCAAACAAACAAGAAACAACTCTGATGATGATAATGATATGCACTGTCCTTGAAGTTGATTGGTCCACACCCGAGACGGCTTTCTTAGAGCCTAGTCTCCATTGGTGTTGGACCAGAGACACCAAAGGCGTACAACTCAAAGACAGCGCACTATCAGAGTATTGAGAGCTCGGGTAAACATTTACACTATGAGACCTCCTTTACCAGTGGCAAAATATAGTGATAGGTTTTTACCCTTTCAACTGGTACTGTCTCGGATGTGGACCAATCAACTTCAAGGACAGTGCATATCATTATCATCATCAGAGTTGTTCTTTTTGTTTGCATTTTGACTGCTTGTATTGTGGTTATTGCAAAACATGATGGACTCATGGCACTTGTTTTATTAACTCTTGAATAAGATTTGGTATAACTGTTGATGTTATGTAGCTGTAGATGTGACACAAACTATTGCTTTCTGAAAGATCTGTAAAAGACAAGGGCAAAATTACTTGTTTTAAAGTTTAATGATAACAGACCACTTTGCATTACTTATAACTCCTGTTAAAAATGTTCATGAGGTAAGATATTTAACTCATGGAAATTAAGGTATTCTATACCGTTGTTCAATGTTATCTGACTGAATGAAAGGCAGAATTGCGTTTTTTAGAGTTTCACGTCTGCCTGAGTGGCTTTCTCTTTGGTTACATTGTCATTGAAAAATAAAGTTAATTGTGGCAATGAAAATTGTTTTAGAACAGTGTGTGCCTGTATGTGCTGTGTGTGTGCTGTATGCTGTGTTGTGTGGTGCTGTATGTGCTGTGTGTGTGTGTGCTGTGTGTGCTGTATGTGCTGTGTGTGTGTGCTGTGTGCTGTGTGTGCTGTGTGCTGTATGTGTACTGTGTGTGTGCTGTGTGTGTGCTGTGTGTGTGCTACTGCTGTGTGTGTGTGCTGTGTGCGTGCTGTGTGCTGTGTGTGTGCTGTGTGCTGTGTGTGTGCTGTGTGCTGTGTGTGTGCTGTGTGTGTGCTGTGTGTGTGCGTGGTGTGTGTGTGCTGTGTGTGCTGTGTGTGTGTGCTGTGGTGTGTGTGTGCTGTGTGCTGTTGCTGTGTGTGCTGTGTGCTGTGTGTGCTGTGTGTGCTGTGTGCTGTGTGTGCTGTGCTGTGGTGTGTTGTGTGTGCTGTGTGCTGGTGTGCTGTGTGTGTGTGTGTGTGCTGTGTGTGTGCTGTGTGCTGTGTGTGTGCTGTGTGTGCTGTGTGCTGTGTGTGTGTGTGCTGTGTGTGGTGTGTGTGTGTGCTGTGTGTGCTGTGTGTGCTGTGTGTGTGTGTGTGCTGTGTGTGTGTGCTGTGTGTGCTGTGTGCTGTGTGCTGTGTGCTGTGTGTGTGCTGTGTGTGCTGTGTGCTGTGTGCTGTGTGTGTGTGCTGTGTGTGCTGTGTGTGTGTGTGCTGTGTGTGTGTGCTGTGTGTGCTGTGTGCTGTGTGGCTGTGTGCTGTGTGTGCTGTGTGTGTGTGTGCTGTGTGTGCTGTGTGTGTGCTGTGTGTGTGTGTGCTGTGTGTGCTGTGTGCTGTGTGTGCTGTGTGTGCTGTGTGTGTGTGTGCTGTGTGCTGTGTGTGTGTGCTGTGTGTGTGTGCTGTGTGTGCTGTGTGCTGTGTGTGCTGTGTGCTGTGTGTGCTGTGTGTGTGTGCTGTGTGTGCTGTGTGTGTTGTGTATGTGCTGTGTGTGTGCTGTGTGCTGTGTGTGTGTCTCTCTGTGTGGTACCTCATGGGGAGCAGTAGTGTAGCTGTTAGCGCTACGCTGCGCTACGAACCCGGCGACCAGAGTTCGATTCCTGCTCACGGCCAATACCAAGTGACTATTATCTGAAACTGTCCTGGGCATCCCCTAGGTAGACTCAACCTCACATTAGTACCTGGTGCGATGTGCAAACATCGTCACTAGGGAGACAAAGGCGGTCGGGCGGGGTGCTGGCCACCCACCCCCTCGTGTAACATTTCGCCCTTCATAGGTGCCGCTAACAGCACTTGCCCCAACAGTCTGTTAAGGCTACACGGGGGATCTTTGTCTCTATTTACGTGACCGTGTCGTCTACACGCTGTCTGTTGATTATGTTAACGGCAGGCTTTGATTCCTAAAGCAATTAAGAAATGTGCCGTGTTTACTGAATGTGGAGGTATCTTTTTTAATAAACGAGACGACGCGTTGTCTCGTACAATTAAAGATTTCAACCCGAGTTTCATTGCGAGCCGGCGTTTTGGGGCCAGGACTCCGGAAAATATCTCTCCTGCCTGGTTATCCAGGCGAAGAGTGATTTTAAACACTCTCATCGATAATCAGAATCACTAACAGGGGTCATTGCATGAAACGTCGTCTTCTAGTATATTGTTTTCATCTTCATGGCAGTGTTGTCGATTTTTTTTCGTTTGAAGGGAGGGGGAGGGGGTGGTGTCATCATTGTCAAGGATGACAGTGGCGGGGGGAGGGTGCGGGGGGTAGGGTGGGGGGGCAGTGGGTGTCTGCGAGCTCCTATTAAGGCCGGGAGCATCGCACTCCACGGAGGGATGCGAGTCAGTGTCCGTGGCACGTGTATAATCGCACGATTTGCGTAATGCACGCACGCACTCACCGTGCTAGAGTCACATTTTAGGCCGAGTGGAACCTAGGGGACGCCCACGTCAGGGCGGCCGGAATGTTGAACGCGTGCGCGTCTCTGGGATGGTGGCGCTCAGGAGCGCGACGTGCGGCCGTGTGCGAGGCTGTTCGTGTACCCGTCTGTGTGTCGTGACGGGGAGCGGTGGTGCAGCGGTTAGCGCGTTGTGCTACGAATCCGGCGACCCGGGTTCGATTCCCTCTCACGGTGACGATTATCTGAAATGGTCCTGGGCCTCCCCTAGGTCGACTCAGACTCAAATGAGTACTTGGTGCGATGTGTAAACATCGCCACTGAGGAGACAGGTGGCTGGGCGTGGTGTTGGCCACTCGCCCCCCTCGTGTGCCACAGTGCCGTGCCTTCACAGGTGCTACTCGCTAACAGCACTTGCCCCTACAGCCCGTGAAGCCTTTACGGGGCACTTTGTATGCCCGTGTACTGCGTTTACGCATGTGCGCTCGTACGTTCGCACGTACGTGTGTACGTATGCGCGGACACAAATGTATGCGTGGATGTACTTGTGTATGTGCGTGTGTACGTATGCGCGGACACAAATGTATGCGTGGATGTACTTGTGTATGTGCACGTACGTGTGCGTCTATAAATACGCATACGTACACGTACGCGCATTTATGTGCATATCAGAACGCAGGTTGCGTGCGTATTTACCTCTGTGTGTAGTTTATAGAGACGCACGCGTTTCGAGCCAGCCTCAAACGAGAACCTGGTGCGGTGTGGCAACATCGGTCAGCAGCTTGCAGGCTTAACAGCAACTTGCCCCTACAGCCTGTCGAAGGCTACACGGGGGAACTTTGCCTCTGTGTCCCTATGAGTGAGTGTGTGTGGGGTGACGTGCAACTCGGAACTGTGGAATGTGGCGAGGTGGCTGGTGGGATTCTGGGGTGGTGGGAGGCGGAGGGGACGCGGGATGAAGTGTAGCCCGCGCCCGTTATCCCTCATTCCCGGAGCGCCCACACACACGGGCACACACACACGGGCACACACACACACGGGCACACACACACCACACACACACAGGCACACAACAACAACCGCCATTCGCCACTAAGTGGCGGTGACGTCACCACGACGCTTGTGCCAGGCCATGTGCACCTTGAGGCCACGTGAAGTGTCGAACGCCCGCTGGCAGGAGGTCACGGGGCAGACCCAGCAGGTGCCACGGATCGACTGACTGAGATGACCGGCTGATGCACCACCTGTGCCCCATACTGTGCCAACTTTGCTGTGCTTTAGCCACCCGGCGCTCCGCTCGTTGTTGTGAGCGTCGCTCCTCCGACCTCTGTTTGTTGTTTGGAGGGCGACTGCCTTCAACTGCCCAGTACGTCCTTCACGAGCCTCCTCCACAGAGGCCGATCTTGACACCGCTGGTACCGGTCCATCGGCAAGTCCACTCAGCTCCACGTCCTCCTGTACCGCATCACTCCATCGCTCTCTAGCCCGTGCCACGCGCCGTTTAGCCCCTCGATCCGGCCGAACAAAAGCTGTTTAGGCATGCGGTGGCTGGGCATGCGGGCTACATGACCCAGCCAACGCAGCCTTGCCTGCCGGAGGAGCTCACCAAAGGGACTTTGCCCAGATCTTTCAAGGATTTGTGAGCTCCTCACACAATCCAGCCTGGTTAAACCCAGGGTGGATCGTGCACAATACCCATGGCAAACATCACCCTTCACCACCCACCATCTCCTGCATATTCTCCCCGTGGATTTTTCTCCGGGTCCTCCGGTTTTCCCCTCCACATTTAGAATCAACATCACGCGTTCAGAGTGTTTGGCTGCTTTAAGTGTCCACGTCATCAGCCATTTCAATGTGGCTATCATTTGTGAAAGCCAGGTCGCTTCTGCAAGAGCGCTACGTCGCTCAGTGGGCCATGCTTTGTGAACTAAAACAGATGTTTGAGTTTATAGACATTGCAGCAGTCAGAGACGCACACGTTAATATTGCAGAGTGGATCGTACCAGTTTCTTTTGTTCAGGGGCTGGGAATGCGTTTGCTTTATAAAAGTGCTCTCATTTTCAATCTGCCCTTGAAAGCAATCGTTAATCGAGTCCAGTCCTGCCGTCGTGTGTTTACTTAGCCACACTGGCGAAAGGTCACTCCTGACATTTCCATAACGAATGCAAGAGGCTTCATCGCATGCGAGAGAACGCCGACTCGTGCCACGTGGCACTCGACGTTCTCTTCCTCAAACGAGTCTTTGCATTTGGACGCGTAAAATAGCCGATTTAATTTCCTGCAGCAACAAAAATGTCAGATCGTATTCGTGGCATTTCCCCCCCTCCCCCCTCCGTGAGTAGCGCCTCGTGGATTTAATTATTTAATTAGGGAAGTTGCGGAAGCGGCTTTACGAGTCGCTCAAGCAACAGGGTTCACTCACCACTCTCTACACGTGACCCATCTCCACGCGTGTGTCCAGTTGAACGCATTGGCTTTCTCCGCGTGCAAAAGTACTCAAGAAGGAATGTGACAAGTAACCGGGCATTACAGGTCACGTGACACTACAGGTGTGCTCACACCTGAGTGCGTGTGTGCGTGTGCGGGTGCGTGTGTGTGAGTGTGCGTGTGTGTGTGGGGAGCGGTGGTGTAGCGGTTAGCGCGCTGCGCTATGAATCTGGCGACCCGGGTTCGATTCCCGCTCACGGCTAACACCAGTGACGATTATCTGAACCGGTCCTGGGCCTCCCCTAGGTCGACTCAGCCTTAAATGAGTACCTGGTGCGGTGTGTAAACATCGCCACTAGGGAGACAAAGGCGGTCGGGCGTGGTGCTGGCCACCCACCCCTCGTGTATCGTTCCGGCCTTCATAGGTGCTCGCTAACAGCACTTGCCCCTACAGTCTGTTCAGGCTATACGGGGGATCTTTGTCTTTGTTGTGTGTGTGTGGGCTTGTGTGTGCATGTGGTGCATGTGTGTGCGTGTGCGTGAGTGTGCGTGCGTGTATGTGCGTGTGTGTGTGTACGTGTGTGCGTGTGCGTGAGTGTGTGTGGGCGTGTGTGAGTGTGTGTGCGTGAGTGTGTGCCAGTGTGCGTATGTGTGTGGGCGTGTGTGAGTGTGTGTGCGTGCGTGAGTGTGCGTGTGTGTATGTGTGTGTGTGCGTGCGTGAGTGTGCGTGTGTGTACGTGTGTGCGTGAGTGGGCGTGTCTGTGCGTGTGTATGCGCGTGTGTGCGTGAGTGTGCGGCTGCAGCTGTCGATGTGAAAGCGCGAGTTCGTGGACACGTGCAGGTCGGAGACATCGTCGTGACTGTTGAAGTGGCCACGTGCAGGGCACTGTGGTCTGGACGGACGATCGGGGTGGAAGCAGAACGAGGGAACGCGCCCGAGGAAGCGCGTTCGCCGTGGTAGTAGGCCGTCAGGTGATCTAGGACAAAGTGGCTAGAAAATGATTTTGGTTCCCACATCTGGGAACTACTTTTTAAATGATTTTTTTCAAAGACAAAACCATTTTCGACTTTATGTTAAAAGATCTCCGCAAAATACCCTGCAGTTTTTTTTCAAAATCCATAAATGTACTTAATTGTGAATTAGAAAAAACGAAAATCTTATGCTGCTGGTTTTGTTTGTAATGTTATTTATATACATTTTAGCAACACAAAATATCTCTCAATCTGACACTTTAACATGTACCTCAACACTTGAGACAGGGTTTGGTGCATTTTATACTCAAGTGTGAATGTAGACCATGAAATATGGCACATTTGTAGAAAATATGCTTCAACTTCACGGATTGGCACTAAGCAAAATCAAACAAACATTTTAAATTTAGCAAAACTGTGATGTTTTGTACATCAAAATTTTCAGTAGGTACCGTGTAATCACAGAAAGATACAAATATAAGCACACTTTGGCCCAAGTTGGCTGAAATGACTCGAAATGCTACACTGTCCCCTTGTTTTGGAATGCTGCCAAAAAAAATTACAATTATACCACAGATTCATTACAGCTCAAAATCACCTTAAATTATAACACAGCGCATATTTACTCATCGGCGTCATCCCTATCACTATCAGAGCCATCATCCACGACCCCCCCTTCCACCCCCCACCTCATCCCTCCCACCCCCCCCACCTGTTAGCCACGCCCGGTCACCCCCCCCCCACACCTCATCCCCAGCCCCCACCTCATCACCCACACCCCCACCCCCCAAGCCAATTAGCGATCCACGTGATGAGGTTTAAATAGCTACGCCCTGGTCCGCCCCAGCCCTGGCGGGTCTCGTTCAGGAGGCGAGAGGGCGCACAGCGGGAAGAAGGAGAAGAAGAATTCGACGAAGATGAAGGTGGTGGTGGTGGTGGTGATGATGATGATGGTGTGTCAGGGATTGTTGTTATTCCCAGTCGCCCTCTGTGCCGCCTGCTCTCTCGGTCTCGCCGCCTGCGACGATCCGCACGAATCCGCCGCAGCCGCCTTCGTCTCTCGCCACCGATTTCCGCCGCCGTTTCTCCGCCACATTTGGGACCACAGCGCCGTTGCCGGTGGAGGTGGTGGTGGAGTTTCCACCGGGACGCGTGGGTCGCGAGTCCCCGACGACTCCCACCACCACCACACAACAACAACAACCACCACCGCCACCACGTGCGCTACATGCGGGCGCTGTTCCGGCGGGAGGCGCACGAGGACGGGAGGCCGCGGGGCGGTCCCAGCGCCCTCCCCGGCAACACGGCGAGACTCGTGACGCCCGCCCGGCTCGGCCGAGCCCCGGGGGACCCCGCGGCCACAGGTGAGAGATGAGGAGGGGTGGTGAGGGGTGGGTAGGGGTGGGGTGAGTAGGGGTGGGTGGGTGGTGTGAATGTGTGGGTGAGGGTGTGAATGTGTGTGAGGGTGTGAATGTGTGTGGGTGAGGGTGTGAGTGTGTGAGGGTGTGAATGTGTGTGTGTGAGGGTGTGAATGTGTGTGTGGGTGTTATCACGCTGTACTCTGAACACAGGGACCCGAGTTCGATTCCGACTCATGGCCAACACCAGTAACGATAATCTGAACCGGACTGGGGCCTCCCCTAGGTCAAGCCAGCCTCAAATGAGTACTCTGTGCGATGTATAGACATCGCCACTCGAGTTACAAAGGCGGCCTCGCACGACTCACCCGCCCCGCTGTACAACCCTGTGCGATAGTTCCACCCCTTGACCCCTTGCCCCGTTGACCCCTTGCCCCGTTGATCCTTTGACCCGGGTGCATAGCCGAGGTGGTGACCTTTGACCTGCGTGCGGTGCCGCGTGGGGAGCTGGTCCTGCGCGCTGCCCTCGTGTACCCTGGGGACGCCCACGGCCGCTCCGCGTGCTCCCTGCGGGTAACCGCCACGTTACCACGTTACCCCCCCCCCATTACCACCACACGCGTTACCCTTACCAAACACATTCCTGCGGAGGGAGCTGGTAGGAACACGTTGGGTTGCTCTGTCATTGGCCAGGGTCAACGGCGGCGTGGTGCATTCCGCAAATATGCCCGACTGTGAGGGCGGGCACAAGCCGTCGTGAGTAGGTTAAACGTTGAGTTTTATAAGGGCACCACGGGGTGACCAGCCCCTCCCCTCCCCACCCAGCCCCTCCCCACCCTCTCCTCTTCACCCAGCCCGACCCCTCCCATTTTTGGATGCACGACGGACGGACGGACACAATAATCCCCTGTGGGCTGGTGTAACCAGTTGGTTCCTACCAGTGTAAACATCTGTAACTGTTCACCAGCCGTGATTGGTGGAGGTGAACCAGGCCACTGACGAGACCACCCCTGGCGGTTCGCCCTTCCGTGCTTTCAGATTTTGCCGAGGAATTCCGTCGGAGCGGACCACGGTGTTTCGGAGCCCGCGGAAGACCCAGAGGCCAGCGGTGGTGACCGCAACCTGGACCCGAACTTAAACCCAAACCTAGAGATGATGTCAAGGCCCAGCGCAGACCCCAGCCGGAACCCTCAACCGAAACCCAAACCTGACCTGGACTGCAACCCAGATCTTGCACAGAACCTCACCGCAAATCCGACTCCGGACTCCTACCCAGACTTTCCACCGAAACTCAACGCCGAGCCCACTCCGCTCTCCAACGGAGACCTCGTCTCAGACCACGAGCTGGAGGCTCCCGCGAGGGTGTCGCTGGGCGAGTGGTTCGAGGTGGACGTCACGGGGCCCGTGTCGCGCCTCTTGAACCACCCTGGCTCTTCGTCTCCCACCACCACCACCACCTCCTCCTCCCCGCTGCCGGCGCTCCGTGGCATGGAGCTGCGTGCCCGTCCCACGTCGCGCTCCCGTGCCGCCGTTTCTCCTCCTCTACTCGAACGACCTCCTGAGGGCGGCGGCGGCGGCGGCGGCGGCGGCGGCAGCGGCGCATTCGCCGCCGCCTCCGGCAGGAGAGGAAATGTCTGAGGAGTTGGAGCTTCCCTCGCCGGGGTTCCTCGGGGATATCCCGGGGTCCCTGGAAGGGGACCACCACCACCCCGCCTGGCGTCTCGCGGGGAGCCGGGTTGGGCAAAGCGTCGACACCCTGTGGTGGAAGAAGCAGAAGAAGCTGAAGTCGTCGATGTTTAACGAGGAGACGAAGCGGAGGGGGAAGATCGCGACGACGACGGCCACCGCCGCCGCCTTGAAGCTGAGCTACCGAAGCGGGCCCTGGGCGTGCGGCGAGGGCCTCTGGTGGGCCCCGTGCCCCTCCGGGACGACGCGCAGTGCCCCCGGGGCCGACGGCTCGAGAGCGAGGAGGCGCAGGGTGGCGCGCTCGCTGCCCAAGGGGGTCAATCCGCACGAGACCCCAAATCGGCGTCAAACCTCCTCCACCTCCTCCTCCCTGGCACCGTCACCCCAACAGCAGCAGCGGCAGCGGCAGCAGCGGCAGCAGTGGCTGTCTGCGCGCGGCTACTCGGGCGCCTACCGCCACGGCTGCCGCCTCCACAACCTGTCGGTGAACTTTGGCGACCTGGGCTGGGACCGGTGGATCATCGCGCCGTACCGCTACGAAGCGGGCTTCTGCCGCGGCGAGTGTCCGCGCGGCCTCCTGCACGCCCTGGGCGCGCCCAACCACACCATCGTGTGCACCATCGTGGAGGAGGTCCGGCCCTGGGCGCGGGCAAGGCCTCGTGCGTGCCCTCGCACTACGGCGCCGTCAGCGTCCTCGTGCAAGAGCCTGGCGGCAGCATCGCGTACAAGCTGTACGGCGACATGACGGCGCTCGGATGCACGTGCCGGTGAAAGGGGCGGTGGTGGTGGTGGTGGTAGTGGGTGGGCACGCTGTGACGGTGATGATGGGGCCGATGGGGGTGATGGTGAGAGGGTGATCGGACGATGGGTGTGCAACCTGTGTCCCCACCCACACCACCCCCCCCCCATGCTTTTATCTCCCCCAGCTCTATCACCCACTGTCTCTGTGTGGTTGATGTCTTGGGAAGCCTTGGGAAATTTGGGAAATCTGGTGAAATCTTGGGAAACCTGAAGAATATGGAATTCCTGGGAAATATTGGAAGCGATAGGAATCTGGAAAATCTGAAAAATGTGTGAAATATGTGAAACGTGAAAGAATGTGTAAACGTGTTGAATCTATGAAACCTGTAAAGGCTGTGGAATCTTCCTGGATCCTGGCGTGTCCCATCGCCTGACGCACCTTGCACGCGCTCCCTCGCTCCCCCTCGCGCTCTCTCCCATCGCCGACCTCGCCACGACTGACCGCGTGGGTTCACGCCATCGCGGCGCGGAACCTCCGTGCGGAGTCGTCGAGCGAACTGCAGAAATGGCGAAATGGCAGAAAGACAAACACTCGATATGAATGCGACGGGCGGGTTTGAGTCACGGCAGCGGTGGGAGGGCGGTGGGGGTGGGCTGGGGGGGGAGGGAACTCATATCCGCGAATATCTTTACGTCGGTGTTGATCTATCAACGAAATTTGTCGATTGTGTGCGGTTGGGCAACCCTTCCAATGTAATTACTTCCCCTCCCCTCTCCCCAAAATCTCCGCACTGTTTCATAAATAAAACACGTATTTATTCAGAACGCACGTGTCCGACGTTTACATTGACACGGGACTGGGGAGACAAAGGCGGTCGGGCGGCCGTTGGTGCTGGCGATGTTAAAACTACCGATCAAATTTTTTGGTTATTTTACCAGCGAAGGCCCCCACCTGAGCAATGTGGCTCTTTTTGTTCTCAGAAGCGACCCTGGATATGGCGTGATAGCTCCACGGAGTGGCTTCTCGTCATCATCATCGTCGTCATCGGCGTCGTGTGGACATTCATAGCACAGCAGCCAAACACCGTGAAACCGCGCGGAGTGCGATTCGAAATGTGGAAGGGGGGAAAACCGGAGAACCCGGAGAAAAATCCACCACGGCGGAGAGGGAGAGACACCGCAAACTCCTAATATACAGCAGCAGCAAGCGGGCAGGGTCTGTATGGAACCCACGACCTCCTGTATACCTGGCGAGGTAGTTAACATCTCATAGCCACCGTGATGACGATGAGAGAGAGACGCAAACTCCAAATATACAGCAGCAGGCGTCAGTGTAGGCATCGAACCCACGACCTCCTGTAGACCTGGCGAGGTAGTTAATGATGTAAGAGAATAAAGTTTAGATGGAAGCATATTTTTTTTTACGACATAGAATTGTAATGTATTACTTACTGTTAGTAACTCAGCTTATTGTAGAGTATAGTAAGTATACTGATGGTTTCGATTTAAAGCTTTCGTGACTGCAGGGATTCATCTTCTTGGTTCTTTCGGTAAAGTCACGTAGAAGGGAAGTAATAAAATAATAAAAATAAAACATAATAAAACAATTCTCACGACGTTTCGGCCACAACGCAAGCAGCCGTCCTCAGGTGAAAACCAGGTCCGTCGAGGCGACAGAGTCATTCAGACTCTGTCGCCTCGACGGACCTGGTTTTCACCTGAGGACGGCTGCTTGCGTTGTGGCCGAAACGTCGTGAGAATTGTTTTATTATGTTTTATTTTTATTATTTTATTACTTCCCTTCTACGTGACTTTACCGAAAGAACCAAGAAGATACTGATGGTGCTATGTAGTTTATACTTTAGTTGTTTACGTGGTGGTTTTTTTACTGCAGCTACATACTATTAACACTCCTTTCCTTCATTAATGCTACCCCTATCCCCTCCCTTTGATGCTGCTATTCCTGCATAATGCACGGGCATAAGTAGTACTAATCACATACCTGCATTTCCCATAAATATGCTAAATTCCTCTTGACATGCAAATTCTTTTGGTGAGGCTCCCCCTTTTTCCCCCCCTTCCAACCCAGCAGCTTATATACATCTCCTAGCCACTGTGGCGCCCCATACTAATCGGAGCTCGCTCACGGTACGAGCACCAACACAAACACAAAGGTCACCCGTGTAGCCTTGGCAGACTGTCGGGTCAAGTGCTGCTGGCGAGCAGCACCTAATGGAGGCCGGCACGGTACACGAGGAGGGGGGGGGCGTCAGCACCACTCCCGGTCGCCTTCGTCTCCCTGGCGGCGTTAGTGTACACGCGCGCACGCCATAGACGACACGGAGAGGTCTTCGTGTGTAGCAGCAGTGGGGAGACAAAGACGGCCGGGCGTAGCGCTGGCAACACCACCACCCCCCTCGTGTGCCACAGTGCCGCTACGCTCTTAACAGCAGTTGCCCCAACAGTCTGTGCAGGCTATACGGCGGACCTTTGTCTTTGTGGATGAGCGTGTGATGATGGGGGGGGGGATGTAGCGGTTAGCGCTGCGCTTCTCAACCCGGCGTCCCGAGTTCGATTCCCGC
>NW_026890740.1:0-20377 GCF_015708825.2 Lethenteron reissneri | reverse complement strand
CGTAACGCACATGAGAGCAATCCCGGCCAATTTCTACCGTTTGATGGGGTCTATGTGTAAAAATTTTGACTTTTTTTGGTGCACGAGCAAATCTGCTGGAAAAGCCTGTGGACGGTTCGTGACGTTCGTACGATATTTGGCGACACAAAAAATTGCGATTTCCCAGCTTCAGGGAATTCGGAGCGAGAGAAACGAGGCCCCGTAACGCACATGAGAGTGTGGGGGCCGTTGGCCCCTGGGTCCCTCCCGCCTGCATCCCCTATTCCGTTTAGGTTACCCCACCTCCCTATTACCCGCTACGGTTTCGCCGGCATTCGAACGCGACGCCACTACTGTTACAGCCTCGCGCCGCGCTCCCACGCTGCGAGCATACGCGCGCACAGCATCATCAATCAAACGCCACACTCCCCCTCTTTACACCGCTACGTACAGCTCTCGTATACTGCGAGCGGGTGCCCGCCTATAGCCCTGTGCGGCACGTTACCAATGCGCATCCGTATCCGACACGTAACGAACGTATGAGCACTCCCACACACACGCCGCTCCGCGCACTCCAACTCCACTCACGTTATGATCGCGCACCTGTATCACACACAGAGTGAACACACGCGACACCCACTCTCGCGCCGCTCTGCGCAGCGCTCCCCCGAGCGAGCCGCAGCACTACACTCACCCCTGACTACTCGCGTTATGATCGCGCACCTGTATCGCACCCGGGGTGGACGCACGCACACACACGCAGCTCCCCACGCGACACTCTGCACGACAAGATCACGCGAGAACCACGCTTCGCTATTAATTATTTATTATATGCTACCTGCGAATTGATGTTGAATCAGTGAGTCGACGAGGCTGGCCCATTCCACTAAACCTGTACCTATTCCCTATTTATCGGCTTACGATACCCTACTTCACCTCCCCACTTACTGTTTGGTGCCCGCGGAGGTTCGCTGCTCTCTGCGCTAACAGCGCACCTCGATGCGTCGCACGGACGTCCGGTCGCTGGCTGGAACTGCTCCTGGTCCGCTTGGCCTGGAGAGAAGAGCGCGATTTCCCCTCTGCGCTCCTCTATTTATCCTCCCTACCTCAAAGGGGATGCTGCGCTGAAACATGGCTCGTGCACCCCAAGCCCGCGCACGGCGGTTCCCTGGCGCTGTTGATATGCTAATCAGTGAGCGACCGTTGGCGGGCGTACATCCTAATTACTCCCTTACCCTTCCTAACAATGGGGCCTGCGCGCTCAAGCGCAATTATCCCAACCCTCCATGACTATGCGCAACAGCCCCTGTGACCCCGCTATTCATGCTGTCCCGTGCCTCCCCTGCTTGCCCTGTCGACCCGTGGGAGTGTGTGTGGGGGAAATGCGCCTCAAACCGCGGTGGCCGAATGCCCCACGCCGCGACCACACCATATTAAGGCCGGCCGCAGAGCCGCAGTGCCACGTAGCACGGGGGAGGTCATCCAATTCCCTGATCGCCGGAAACCGTGAGAATTAATCCCGATAAGGGTCTCTCGGATAAAAACCGGTCGGCCAGGCGACCTCCCCTCGGAGCTCTATGGGGGGGGGGGGAAATGAGTGCGGGTGTGTTCATGTGAGGTGAGGTGAGGGGGACGCGGGGTCGGCTCCGTTGCTTGGTGGTGGCGAGGTCGGGGATTTGGTGCCTGCCGAACGGCTTCGTGGCGGCGGCATCACAAGAGCAATCCCGGCCAATTTCTACCGTTTGATGGGTCTATGTGTAAAAATTTTGACTTTTTTTGGTGCACGTGCAAATCTGCTGGAAAAGCCTGTGGACGGTTCGTGACGTTCGTACGATATTTGGCGACACAAAAAATTGCGATTTCCCAGCTTCAGGGAATTCGGAGCGAGAGAAACGAGGCCCCGTAACGCACATGAGAGCAAACCCGGCCAATTTCTACCGTTTGATGGGGTCTATGTGTAAAAATTTTGACTTTTTTTGGTGCACGTGCAAATCTGCTGGAAAAGCGTGTGGAAGGTTCGTGACGTTCGTACGATATTTGGCGACACTAAAATGAGCGATTTCCCAGCTCCAGGGAATTCGGAGCGAGAGAAACGAGGCCCCGTAACGCACATGAGAGCAATCCCGGCCAATTTCTACCGTTTGATGGGGTCTATGTGTAAAATTTTGACTTTTTTTGGTGCACGAGCAAATCTGCTGGGAAAGCGTGTGGAAGTTTCGTGACGTTCGGACGATATTTGGCGACACTATAATGAGCGTTTTGCCAGCTCCAGGGAATTCGGAGCGAGAGAAACGAGGCCCCGTAACGCACATGAGAGCAATCCCGGCCAATTTCTACCGTTTGATGGGGTCTATGTGTGCTGGAAAGCGTGTGGAAGTTTCGTGACGTTCGGACGATATTTGGCGACACTATAATGAGCGTTTTGCCAGCTCCAGGGAATTCGGAGCGAGAGAAACGAGGCCCCGTAACGCACATGAGAGCAATCCCGGCCAATTTCTACCGTTTGATGGGGTCTATGTGTAAAAATTTTGACTTTTTTTGGTGCACGTGCAAATCTGCTGGAAAAGCCTGTGGACGGTTCGTGACGTTCATACGATATTTGACGACACTAAAATGAGCGATTTCCCAGCTCCAGGGAATTCGGAGCGAAGAGAAACGAGGCCCCGTAACGCACATGAGAGTGTGGGGGCCGTTGGCCCCTGGGTCCCTCCCGCCTGCATCCCCTATTCCGTTTAGGTTACCCCACCTCCCTATTACCCGCTACGGTTTCGCCGGCATTCGAACGCGACGCCACTACTGTTACAGCCTCGCGCCGCGCTCCCACGCTGCGAGCATACGCGCGCACAGCATCATCAATCAAACGCCACACTCCCCCTCTTTACACCGCTACGTACAGCTCTCGTATACTGCGAGCGGGTGCCCGCCTATAGCCCTGTGCGGCACGTTACCAATGCGCATCCGTATCCGACACGTAACGAACGTATGAGCACCTCCCACACACACGCCGCTCCGCGCACTCCAACTCCACTCACGTTATGATCGCGCACCTGTATCACACACAGAGTGAACACACGCGACACCCACTCTCGCGCCGCTCTGCGCAGCGCTCCCCCGAGGCGAGCCGCAGCACTACACTCACCCCTGACTACTCGCGTTATGATCGCGCACCTGTATCGCACCCGGGGTGGACGCACGCACACACACGCAGCTCCCCACGCGACACTCTGCACGCCAAGATCACGCGAGACCACGCTTCGCTATTAATGATTTATTATATGCTACCTGCGAATTGATGTTGAATCAGTGAGTCGACGAGGCTGGCCCATTCCACTAAACCTGTACCTATTCCCTATTTATCGGCTTACGATACCCTACTTCACCTCCCCACTTACTGTTTGGTGCCCGCGGAGGTTCGCTGCTCTCTGCGCTAACAGCGCACCTCGATGCGTCGCACGGACGTCCGGGTCGCTGGCTGGAACTGCTCCTGGTCCGCTGGCCTGGAGAGAAGAGCGCGATTTCCCCTCTGCGCTCCTCTATTTATCCTCCCTACCTCAAAGGGGATGCTGCGCTGAACAATGGGCTCGTGCACCCCAAGCCCGTGCACGGCGGTTCCCGGGCGCTGTTGATATGCTAATCAGTGAGCGACGTTGGCGGCGTACATCCTAATTACTCCCTTACCCTTCCTAACAATGGGGCCTGCGCGCTCAAGCGCAATTATCCCAACCCTCCATGACTATGCGCAACAGCCCCTGTGACCCCGCTATTCATGCTGTCCCGTGCCTCCCCTGCTTGCCCTGTCGACCCGTGGGAGTGTGTGTGGGGGGAAATGCGCCTCAACCGCGGTGGCCGAATGCCCCACGCCGCGACCACACCATATTAAGGCCGGCCGCAGAGCCGCGGTGCCACGTAGCACGGGGGAGGTCATCCAATTCCCTGATCGCCGGAAACCGTGAGAATTAATCCCGATAAGGGTCTCTCGGATAAAAACCGGTCGGCCAGGCGACCTCCCCTCGGAGCTCTATGGGGGGGGGGGGGGAAATGAGTGCGGGTGTGTTCATGTGAGGTGAGGTGAGGGGGACGCGGGGTCGGCTCCGTTGCTTGGTGGTGGCGAGGTCGGGGATTTGGTGCCTGCCGAACGGCTTCGTGGCGGCGGCATCACAAGAGCAATCCCGGCCAATTTCTACCGTTTGATGGGGTCTATGTGTAAAAATTTTGACTTTTTTTGGTGCACGAGCAAATCTGCTGGAAAAGCCTGTGGACGGTTCGTGACGTTCGTACGATATTTGGCGACACAAAAAATTGCGATTTCCCAGCTTCAGGGAATTCGGAGCGAGAGAAACGAGGCCCCGTAACGCACATGAGAGCAATCCCGGCCAATTTCTACCGTTTGATGGGATCTATGTGTAAAAATTTTGACTTTTTTTGGTGCACGAGCAAATCTGCTGGAAAAGCGTGTGGAAGTTTCGTGACGTTCGGACGATATTTGGCGACACTAAAATGAGCGTTTTGCCAGCTCCAGGGAATTCGGAGCGAGAGAAACGAGGCCCCGTAACGCACATGAGAGCAATCCCGTCCAATTTCTACCGTTTGATGGGGTCTATGTGTAAAAATTTTGACTTTTTTTGGTGCACGAGCAAATCTGCTGGGAAAGCGTGTGGAAGTTTCGTGACGTTCGGACGATATTTGGCGACACTAAAATGAGCGTTTTGCCAGCTCCAGGGAATTCGGAGCGAGAGAAACGAGGCCCCGTAACGCACATGAGAGCAATCCCGGCCAATTTCTACCGTTTGATGGGGTCTATGTGTAAAAATTTTGACTTTTTTTGGTGCACGAGCAAATCTGCTGGAAAAGCCTGTGGACGGTTCGTGACGTTCGTACGATATTTGGCGACACAAAAAATTGCGATTTCCCAGCTTCAGGGAATTCGGAGCGAGAGAAACGAGGCCCCGTAACGCACATGAGAGCAATCCCGGCCAATTTCTACCGTTTGATGGGGTCTATGTGTGCTGGAAAAGCGTGTGGAAGTTTCGTGACGTTCGGACGATATTTGGCGACACTATAATGAGCGTTTTGCCAGCTCCAGGGAATTCGGAGCGAGAGAAACGAGGCCCCGTAACGCACATGAGAGCAATCCCGGCCAATTTCTACCGTTTGATGGGGTCTATGTGTAAAAATTTTGACTTTTTTTGGTGCACGTGCAAATCTGCTGGAAAAGCCTGTGGACGGTTCGTGACGTTCATACTGTAATGCGGGCGCGGGCGACCTCCCGGATGTGACGTCACGGAGAGGTGGAGTTAGGTGACGTGGGAGGAAAGGTTAAGGTTCTTAAGGGAGGAGACCGGAAGAGGAAGGCAGAACGAGTGGGACTGGACCAGAGTAAGGCCACGTGGGCAAAGCCAAGGGGTGGCAGCGGCGGCCAGCGGTGGCCAGCTAAGGGAGCAGCCAGCGGAGCTGCGAGAGAAGACAGCGGTGGGGCGGCTGGAGAGAAGGCGGACGAGGAGCTGCGGGGAACACAGCCGGCGAGGCTGTGTGTGAGGGAGAGGCTACGAGAGCGACGAGAGGAGAGAGAGGCTGAGAGAACGACGAGGGGAGAAACTGCAGGAGAGCAGTATCAGTGTCAGTATAGAGTCTTATAGAAGGACAGCCGTGCGGGTTAAGAGAGAAGAACCGAATAAAGGACACCAAGCCAGACATCGTGGTCGAGTCCTTTATTACATTGGTGTCGGAAGTGCAACGGCATGTCGAAACAAGTGAGAAAGAAAAATGTTCCAGCGCCGGCATCGGCTTCTTCGTCCGAAGACGAAGACTTCCCTCCAAACATGGATCCTGCCAGGGTGGTGGAGGAGAGCCCTGCTGAAACGAGTGCGGGGACGGGAGTGGAAGATGTAGCCACAGTGTCAGGGCCGCCGACACCATCAGACGCTGATCGGCGATGGCTGCAGGTGGCTGAGCAACTGGAGACTCTCAAGGACGGCCTGGGCCAATTGTGTCATCTCGTCACCCCAAGCACGGCGACGGAGAGAGCGGAGAGTGCTCCACAGGCCGCCACGGGTTCTTCACTCCCGGCGCCATGGGCCACGCGGCAGGAGGCCGCCATCTTGCGCGTGCCGCGGCGGGAATCCGCCATCTTGACCACGCCGCGATTCGACGCCATTTTGAATTTGCCTCCGGAGGAACCATCGGCGGAGGGCGGAGTGAAGCGAAGTCGGAGTCGCCATCTCACCACGGTCAAGGAATTCGCCATTGGGGGCGACTGGAGCGCTTTCGCCTGCAGATTTTTAGCGGCGGTCCGTTCTGCGAGATGGACCGATGCTGAGGCCTTGGAAGTGTTGCCGACTCTTCTGGACGACGAATCTGTTCGTTTTTTTCGCTCCATTAAGGCCGAGAAGAAGAGGACATTATATGGAGTTTTTCAAGAAATGGCCGACGCCTACGAGCCACCTGACGACGCGCATCGGCGATTCGCTCAACGACAACGAGCGCCCGAGGAGTCGCCTGTGGCGTACAGGGGTGCAGTGCTTGATTTGGCTATGGCCGCGTATCCAGATACAACACCTGACCTGCTCGAGCCTCTCATCTTGGGCAAGATGCTCGAGCTGTCGCGGGATCTTGGGATTCCCATGCCGGTGTGCGGGCATGAGAAGCTCACCTCCCGGGCGGCGGCGAAATGTCTGGATGCACAATTCAACCTACGACGATGGAAACAGGTCACGGCGTGGACAGGGGGGCCCGTCGCGGAGGGTGGCGCTCTGGGTTGGGACCCTACGAAGTCGGTATACGTGCCGGATGAGCGGGGCCCTCAGGAGCTGACGGCCGCCTCGGTGCCATGGTCAGGCCGCGGTGGACCGGCCTCTCGTGCTGCACCGCCGATACGCGGGCGGCGCGATGCAAGGCCTGCGCTTCGGCGCAACGACGCCGATTGCTTCCGCTGCGGACGGAAGGGCCACTACGCGAAGGACTGCTGGGCCCGCATCCCGGGTCCGCCACAACAGGAGGCCTCATTACCGGCCAAGCCGCCCAAGGATCCACCGAAACAGGCAAGTCGGCACGCACCAGACACCCGGCAAGGCTTTACACCTCACCCATCACCTTCGTTGTGCGGTCATAGTGTTGTTGTTAAAGAGGGACCTTCGACGGGGCCTTGTCGCTCTGTGACGCAGTGGCGCAAATTGGCACGGAGGGTTGTTGCGGCCGCTACGGGTTCGTCCACCGTGCCGGGGTCTATACAAGGGGTGGACGTGCGCATTTTGGTCGATTCCGGGGCGTCCGCGACTATTATTTCGGATGTCATTTTTCATCTGTTAGGCATCCCACCCGGGGCCGTGCGTCCGGTTTACGGGTCGTGCGTCGCTGCGAACGGGGGTAGTATGGGCATCGTGGGCCAGGTGGACGCTAAAATATCTATTGGGGATGTGTCGGCCTCGGGCGTTGTGTTGATTTCAAGATCCTTGGCAGTTCCCTGTTTATTGGGCACTGATTTTCTGGCTAAGATGCCTATTTTGATCAAAATTAATGAGAATTGTATTGAACTGCCGGGTGGCCGTCAAATTTCGTTTCTGCCGTCGCCCTGGGGGCGACCTGCTTCGGCCGTACAAGTGCAGGCGCTATCCGTGGCATCTGTTGATATTCCACCTGGTTCACAGATGCTTATTCCCCTGCGGTATCGGAAGCCCCTGCCTGGTCGGCTGGGAGCGGTTGGGATCTTGTTGTCACCTTCAGCCTCGATAACGGCCGGATCGGCGCTGGTCGGAGCGCAGACCATCGTCCGGCCAGATCAATTACCGTTTTTGCAGGTGCTCAATGCGGGTACGGAAAATGTCTGTGTCCCAGCCGGCACGGTTGTGGCACATGCCACCACGGCATTTACGGCTCACGATTGTTCGCATAGCCAGGGAGTGGTTGCTGGTGTTTCCGAGCCTGTGGCTTCGGATGACCGCTGGATTGCTAGCTTATGTGACGGAAATTCTTCCCTGTCTGTGGATCAACGGGGTGCGCTTCATAAATTGTTATTGACGTATTCCGATGTGTTCAGCTCCAATGATTTGGATTTGGGACGCACCTCATTGCTTCACCATCACATTGCTACAGGCGACGCTGCCCCTATTCGGTTGAATTCGCACCGAATGAGTCCGGCCGAGCGAGAACACGTTCGGGGGGCAGTGGAGGATATGTTGGCTGCGGATATTATATCGCCGTCGAACAGCCCATGGGGCGCGCCTGTGGTTTTGGTTAAGAAAAAGGATGGCAAATTGCGATTCTGTGTTGACTTTCGAAAATTGAATAAGATATCGGTGGCAGATGCGTATCCCCTGCCGCGTATGGACGACTCCCTCGACGCATTGTCGGGGGCTAAGTATTTCTCTACACTGGACCTCTCTTCGGGATTTTGGCAGCTTCCCCTTGACGAGCCCTCACGGGAGAAGACCGCATTCCGTACGCCGCAGGGGTTGTTTCAATTTAACTGCCTTCCGATGGGGCTGAATGCGGCCCCTGCCACATTTCAAAGGCTCATGGAACTCGTTTTGACGGGGTTGCAGTGGGAGACATGTCTCATATATTTGGACGATATCATCGTCTTCAGCCGCACATTTGATGAACATTTAAGGCGGCTGGAGACGGTGTTCGCGAGGATGCGCTCCGCGAACTTGAAATTTAAACCAAAGAAATGTCACCTACTGCAACGGTCCGTCCGTTATTTGGGGCACATCGTGAGTGCTGAGGGGGTGTCTACGGACCCGGAAAAAACGGCGTGCGTCCGAGATTGGCCGACTCCGGTCACCGTGGGGGATGTACGTCGCTTTCTGGGATTTGCCTCGTATTATCGAAGATTTGTACCGAATTTTGCGACCATCGCGAGGCCCTTGCACCTCCTTACGGGTAAGGGACGTAAGTTTGCGTGGGGACCGCCGGAAGAGGCGGCCTTTCAGAGTCTGCGTAATCTGTTGGCTACCGCCCCAACATTGGATTATCCGGATTTCAATCAACCGTTCATTCTTGATACGGATGCGAGCGACACAGGTATTGGCGCGGTGTTGTCTCAGTCTAAAGGGGGCGTAGAGCGCGTCGTTGCGTATGGTAGCCGGGTCCTGTCGCCCGCGGAAACACGCTACTGTGTCACTCGCAGGGAACTCTTAGCCGTTGTTTTTTTCCTACGTCAGTTTCGACCGTACCTGTACGGCCGTTCCTTTATCGTACGTACGGATCATGCGGCCTTGCAATATGCCCTTAAAATGGATCAACCTTCCGGCCAGCTGTCGCGTTGGTTGGACACGCTGCAAGAATTTTCATTTCAAATTCACCATCGTAAAGGGGTGCGCCATGCGAACGCAGACGCACTTTCTAGGTTGCCGCAGCGCTCCCCTTGCAAATGTGCGTCGGGGACGCAGAGATGTGCGCCCAGCCTACCCCCCCCTCAGCCGGTGGTATTGGCTGTGGAGAAGTCGGATGCTACTGTGGAACCGGGGCCGACTGATGGGGTTTTGAATCTGCCACGGTCTGTTTGGATAAGGGAGCAAATGATGGATGAGTCGTTAGTGTCCTTGCGGAAGCGATCCAAAGTGGAGGTTGGGGGTCCGGTTACGGAGGGTGCGCCGGAAACCGCGGTCCGAGATGGTCTGCTTATGTGGAGGGAAAGTCTCCAGGAACACTGGCGTCTAGTGGTGCCTGCGTCCCTCCGATACGAGTTGATTAGAACTCTCCATTGTGACACGCTATTACATCTGGGTGTGCAGAAGACCTTGTTGACGTTGCAACGTCATTATTTTTGGCACGGCATGTCGACGGATGTCGTGGGGCACGTCCGCGCGTGCCCTGACTGTGCCCGGCGTAAGCCTCCTAAACATCCTTATGTGCCACCCTTACAGTCAATTCGGGTGTCTCGGGTCAATGAATTGGTGGCACTGGACATTTTGGGACCTTTCCCACCTTCGGCGAGGGGTAATAAATATTTGCTGGTCGGGGTTGAGTACCTCTCCCGTTGGCCGATGGCCTGGCCGTTGCCCGATCAATCGGCCGCGGCCATTACCGACGCCTTTTTGTTCGGATATGTTATGGACAAGGGTGCGCCGGAGAGACTCCTTACGGATCAGGGCCGAAATTTTTCTTCGAAATTATTGGCGGAAGTATGCGCGGGCCTAGGGACTAAGAAGGTCCGGACATCCCCATACCATCCGCAAACGGATGGTATGGTTGAGCGGCTAAACCGGACATTGTCTGCCATGCTGTGCCACACGGTGAGTGAGCAACAATCGGATTGGGACCTGCACATCCCGGGGGTGCTTTCGGCGTACAGGATGACTCCTCATGCGGCTACGGGTTATTCGCCATTTTACCTTATGTATGGTCGGGAAAACGTGCCGCCAATGGATGTGCAGATGGGAACCGGTGTGAGGGGACCTTGTAAACCGCTTCCTGACTACATTCGGGACACTGTTCGCCGGGTCTCGGAGGCGCGGGAGAGTGCCCGTGTGGCTACGGCCAAAGCTCAGGCCCGAAATGAGAGGTACGCACGGCGTTCCAAAGGGGAGTGCCCCTGGAAGGTTGGGGACCTGGCCTGGCTCCATTGCCCGCAGGTGCGGCCGGGTACCTCTCCCAAATTTCACAAACCTTGGCGAGGGCCTGTCCGCCTCATTGAGGTTCCTAATCCTCAGTCGGCGCGTGTTCAAATTGGTTCTCGCCGCTGGTTTGTTCACACGTCGCGCTTGAAACCGTATGTTGCTCCCCTACATGATGCATCATCTCCCAATGTTGCCTTGCCGGGGTCTGTTGCTGCCGACTCTCCCCCGCCTGCGTCCATTGATCTTGCTAGAGCGCCTGTCGTACCTGTTCCAGGCAGGCCGGCCTTGACACCGGAGGGGACGAGGCGCTCTGCTCGGAGGGTGCCTGCCAGATCTGCGGGTCCTTCGAGCCCTGCAGCCCTTCCGACCCCGCTGCAGACGCATCCGCGGGACAAGCCCAAGACTGATCCTTCAAGGACACGGGACGTTGGTGGACTTCCAACAGCGACAGGGGGATTTCACCCTGTCGCTCCTCAAACTCAATCACGTTCCCGTTCCGCGGATGGGCCGCCGACCGTCCGGGACGGGCCGGCGACCCGCACACGCTCTAAATCCCTTGTGTTTCGTTGATTGTTATGTTGTATTGTTCTTACTGTGTATTTATTGCCTGCTTCTGCTACGTTATTGATTGTTGAGTTGTGTTGATTGTTCTTACTGTTATATTGCATGCTTGGTGTCCTTTGGTGTGTTACGCTCGGGTTCGCCCGCATTACTGTTGGTGTTGTTCAGCCGAGGTCGGCTGGGTTTTTCTCCACGGGGGAGGGTGGTGTAATGCGGGCGCGGGCGACCTCCCGGATGTGACGTCACGGAGAGGTGGAGTTAGGTGACGTGGGAGGAAAGGTTAAGGTTCTTAAGGGAGGAGACCGGAAGAGGAAGGCAGAACGAGTGGGACTGGACCAGAGTAAGGCCACGTGGGCAAAGCCAAGGGGTGGCAGCGGCGGCCAGCGGTGGCCAGCTAAGGGAGCAGCCAGCGGAGCTGCGAGAGAAGACAGCGGTGGGGCGGCTGGAGAGAAGGCGGACGAGGAGCTGCGGGGAACACAGCCGGCGAGGCTGTGTGTGAGGGAGAGGCTACGAGAGCGACGAGAGGAGAGAGAGGCTGAGAGAACGACGAGGGGAGAAACTGCAGGAGAGCAGTATCAGTGTCAGTATAGAGTCTTATAGAAGGACAGCCGTGCGGGTTAAGAGAGAAGAACCGAATAAAGGACACCAAGCCAGACATCGTGGTCGAGTCCTTTATTACAATACGATATTTGACGACACTAAAATGAGCGATTTCCCAGCTCCAGGGAATTCGGAGCGAGAGAAACGAGGCCCCGTAACGCACATGAGAGTGTGGGGGCCGTTGGCCCCTGGGTCCCTCCCGCCTGCATCCCCTATTCCGTTTAGGTTACCCCACCTCCCTATTACCCGCTACGGTTTCGCCGGCATTCGAACGCGACGCCACTACTGTTACAGCCTCGCGCCGCGCTCCCACGCTGCGAGCATACGCGCGCACAGCATCATCAATCAAACGCCACACTCCCCCTCTTTACACCGCTACGTACAGCTCTCGTATACTGCGAGCGGGTGCCCGCCTATAGCCCTGTGCGGCACGTTACCAATGCGCATCCGTATCCGACACGTAACGAACGTATGAGCACTCCCACACACACGCCGCTCCGCGCACTCCAACTCCACTCACGTTATGATCGCGCACCTGTATCACACACAGAGTGAACACACGCGACACCCACTCTCGCGCCGCTCTGCGCAGCGCTCCCCCGAGGCGAGCCGCAGCACTACACTCACCCCTGACTACTCGCGTTATGATCGCGCACCTGTATCGCACCCGGGGTGGACGCACGCACACACACGCAGCTCCCCACGCGACACTCTGCACGACAAGATCACGCGAGACCACGCTTCGCTATTAATGATTTATTATATGCTACCTGCGAATTGATGTTGAATCAGTGAGTCGACGAGGCTGGCCCATTCCACTAAACCTGTACCTATTCCCTATTTATCGGCTTACGATACCCTACTTCACCTCCCCACTTACTGTTTGGTGCCCGCGGAGGTTCGCTGCTCTCTGCGCTAACAGCGCACCTCGATGCGTCGCACGGACGTCCGGGTCGCTGGCTGGAACTGCTCCTGGTCCGCTGGCCTGGAGAGAAGAGCGCGATTTCCCCTCTGCGCTCCTCTATTTATCCTCCCTACCTCAAAGGGGATGCTGCGCTGAACAATGGGCTCGTGCACCCCAAGCCCGCGCACGGCGGTTCCCGGGCGCTGTTGATATGCTAATCAGTGAGCGACGTTGGCGGCGTACATCCTAATTACTCCGTTACCCTTCCTAACAATGGGGCCTGCGCGCTCAAGCGCAATTATCCCAACCCTCCATGACTATGCGCAACAGCCCCTGTGACCCCGCTATTCATGCTGTCCCGTGCCTCCCCTGCTTGCCCTGTCGACCCGTGGGAGTGTGTGTGGGGGGAAATGCGCCTCAACCGCGGTGGCCGAATGCCCCACGCCGCGACCACACCATATTAAGGCCGGCCGCAGAGCCGCGGTGCCACGTAGCACGGGGGAGGTCATCCAATTCCCTGATCGCCGGAAACCGTGAGAATTAATCCCGATAAGGGTCTCTCGGATAAAAACCGGTCGGCCAGGCGACCTCCCCTCGGAGCTCTATGGGGGGGAGGAAAATGAGTGCGGGTGTGTTCATGTGAGGTGAGGTGAGGGGGACGCGGGGTCGGCTCCGTTGCTTGGTGGTGGCGAGGTCGGGGATTTGGTGCCTGCCGAACGGCTTCGTGGCGGCGGCATCACAAGAGCAATCCCGGCCAATTTCTACCGTTTGATGGGGTCTATGTGTAAAAATTTTGACTTTTTTTGGTGCACGAGCAAATCTGCTGGAAAAGCCTGTGGACGGTTCGTGACGTTCGTACGATATTTGGCGACACAAACAAGTTGCGATTTCCCAGCTTCAGGGAATTCGGAGCGAGAGAAACGAGGCCCCGTAACGCACATGAGAGCAATCCCGGCCAATTTCTACCGTTTGATGGGGTCTATGTGTAAAAATTTTGACTTTTTTTGGTGCACGTGCAAATCTGCTGGAAAAGCCTGTGGACGGTTCGTGACGTTCGTACGATATTTGGCGACACAAAAAATTGCGATTTCCCAGCTTCAGGGAATTCGGAGCGAGAGAAACGAGGCCCCGTAACGCACATGAGAGCAAACCCGGCCAATTTCTACCGTTTTATGGGGTCTATGTGTGCTGGAAAAGCGTGTGGAAGTTTCGTGACGTTCGGACGATATTTGGCGACACTATAATGAGCGTTTTGCCAGCTCCAGGGAATTCGGAGCGAGAGAAACGAGGCCCCGTAACGCACATGAGAGCAATCCCGGCCAATTTCTACCGTTTGATGGGGGTCTATGTGTAAAAATTTTGACTTTTTTTGGTGCACGAGCAAATCTGCTGGGAAAGCGTGTGGAAGTTTCGTGACGTTCGGACGATATTTGGCGACACTAAAATGAGCGTTTTGCCAGCTCCAGGGAATTCGGAGCGAGAGAAACGAGGCCCCGTAACGCACATGAGAGCAATCCCGGCCAATTTCTACCGTTTGATGGGGTCTATGTGTAAAAATTTTGACTTTTTTGGTGCACGAGCAAATCTGCTGGAAAAGCCTGTGGAAGGTTCGTGACGTTCGTACGATATTTGGCGACACTAAAATGAGCGATTTCCCAGCTCCAGGGAATTCGGAGCGAGAGAAACGAGGCCCCGTAACGCACATGAGAGCAATCCCGGCCAATTTCTACCGTTTGATGGGGTCTATGTGTAAAAATTTTGACTTTTTTTGGTGCACGAGCAAATCTGCTGGGAAAGCGTGTGGAAGTTTTGTGACGTTCGGACGATATTTGGCGACACTATAATGAGCGTTTGCCAGCTCCAGGGAATTCGGAGCGAGAGAAACGAGGCCACGTAACGCACATGAGAGCAATCCCGGCCAATTTCTACCGTTTGATGGGGTCTATGTGTAAAAATTTTGACTTTTTTTGGTGCACGAGCAAATCTGCTGGGAAAGCGTGTGGAAGTTTCGTGACGTTCGGACGATATTTGGCGACACTAAAATGAGCGTTTTGCCAGCTCCAGGGAATTCGGAGCGAGAGAAACGAGGCCCCGTAACGCACATGAGAGCAATCCCGGCCAATTTCTACCGTTTGATGGGGTCTATGTGTAAAAATTTTGACTTTTTTTGGTGCACGTGCAAATCTGCTGGAAAAGCCTGTGGACGGTTCGTGACGTTCGTACGATATTTGGCGACACAAAAAATTGCGATTTCCCAGCTTCAGGGAATTCGGAGCGAGAGAAACGAGGCCCCGTAACGCACATGAGAGCAAATCCCGGCCAATTTCTACCGTTTGATGGGGTCTATGTGTAAAAATTTTGACTTTTTTTGGTGCACGAGCAAATCTGCTGGAAAAGCGTGTGGAAGGTTTCGTGACGTTACGTACGATATTTGGCGACACTAAATGAGCGATTTGCCAGCTCCAGGGAATTCGGAGCGAGAGAAACGAGGCCCCGTAACGCACATGAGAGCAATCCCGGCCAATTTCTACCGTTTGATGGGGTCTATGTGTAAAAATTTTGACTTTTTTTGGTGCACGAGCAAATCTGCTGGAAAAGCGTGTGGAAGGTTCGTGACGTTCGTACAATATTTGGCGACACTAAAATGAGCGATTTCCCAGCTCCAGGGAATTCGGAGCGAGAGAAACGAGGCCCCGTAACTGCACATGAGAGCAATCCCGGCCAATTTCTACCGTTTGATGGGGTCTATGTGTAAAAATTTTGACTTTTTTGGTGCACGAGCAAATCTGCTGGAAAAGCCTGTGGACGGTTCGTGACGTTCGTACGATATTTGGCGACACTATAATGAGCGTTTTGCCAGCTCCAGGGAATTCGGAGCGAGAGAAACGAGGCCCGTAACGCACATGAGAGCAATCCCGGCCAATTTCTACCGTTTGATGGGGTCTATGTGTAAAAATTTTGACTTTTTTTGGTGCACGAGCAAATCTGCTGGGAAAGCGTGTGGAAGTTTCGTGACGTTCGGACGATATTTGGCGACACTAAAATGAGCGTTTTGCCAGCTCCAGGGAATTCGGAGCGAGAGAAACGAGGCCCCGTAACGCACATGAGAGCAATCCCGGCCAATTTCTACCGTTTGATGGGGTCTATGTGTAAAAATTTTGACTTTTTTTGGTGCACGATGCAAATCTGCTGGAAAAGCCTGTGGAAGGTTCGTGACGTTCGTACGATATTTGGCGACACATAAAATGAGCGATTTCCCAGCTCCAGGGAATTCGGAGCGAGAGAAACGAGGCCCCGTAACGCACATGAGAGCAATCCCGGCCAATTTCTACCGTTTGATGGGGTCTATGTGTAAAAATTTTGACTTTTTTTGGTGCACGAGCAAATCTGCTGGGAAAGCGTGTGGAAGTTTCGTGACGTTCGGACGATATTTGGCGACACTAAAATGAGCGTTTTGCCAGCTCCAGGGAATTCGGAGCGAGAGAAACGAGGCCCCGTAACGCACATGAGAGCAATCCCGGCCAATTTCTACCGTTTGATGGGGTCTATGTGTAAAAATTTTGACTTTTTTTGGTGCACGAGCAAATCTGCTGGAAAAGCGTGTGGACGGTTCGTGACGTTCGTACGATATTTGGCGACACTAAAATGAGCGATTTCCCAGCTCCAGGGAATTCGGAGCGAGAGAAACGAGGCCCCGTAACGCACATGAGAGCAATCCCGGCCAATTTCTACCGTTTGATGGGGTCTATGTGTAAAAATTTTGACTTTTTTGGTGCACGAGCAAATCTGCTGGGAAAGCGTGTGGAAGTTTCGTGACGTTCGGACGATATTTGGCGACACTATAATGAGCGTTTTGCCAGCTCCAGGGGAATTCGGAGCGAGAGAAACGAGGCCACGTAACGCACATGAGAGCAATCCCGGCCAATTTCTACCGTTTGATGGGGTCTATGTGTAAAAATTTTGACTTTTTTGGTGCACGAGCAAATCTGCTGGGAAAAGCGTGTGGAAGTTTCGTGACGTTCGGACGATATTTGGCGACACTAAAATGAGCGATTTCCCAGCTCCAGGGAATTCGGAGCGAGAGAAACGAGGCCCCGTAACGCACATGAGAGCAATCCCGGCCAATTTCTACCGTTTGATGGGGTCTATGTGTAAAAATTTTGACTTTTTTTGGTGCACGAGCAAATCTGCTGGGAAAGCGTGTGGAAGTTTCGTGACGTTCGGACGATATTTGGCGACACTAAAATGAGCGTTTGCCAGCTCCAGGGAATTCGGAGCGAGAGAAACGAGGCCCCGTAACGCACATGAGAGCAATCCCGGCCAATTTCTACCGTTTGATGGGGTCTATGTGTAAAAATTTTGACTTTTTTGGTGCACGAGCAAATCTGCTGGGAAAGCGTGTGGAAGTTTCGTGACGTTCGGACGATATTTGGCGACACTAAAATGAGCGTTTGCCAGCTCCAGGGAATTCGGAGCGAGAGAAACGAGGCCCCGTAACGCACATGAGAGCAATCCCGGCCAATTTCTACCGTTTGATGGGGTCTATGTGTAAAAATTTTGACTTTTTTTGGTGCACGTGCAAATCTGCTGGGAAAGCCGTGTGGACGGTTCGTGACGTTCGGACGATATTTGGCGACACTAAAAATGAGCGATTTTGCCAGCTTCCAGGGAATTCGGAGCGAGAGAAACGAGGCCCGTAACGCACATGAGAGCAATCCCGGCCAATTTCTACCGTTTGATGGGGTCTATGTGTAAAAATTTGACTTTTTTTGGTGCACGAGCAAATCTGCTGGGAAAAGCGTGTGGAAGGTTTCGTGACGTTCGGACGATATTTGGCGACACTAAAATGAGCGTTTGCCAGCTCCAGGGAATTCGGAGCGAGAGAAACGAGGCCCCGTAACGCACATGAGAGCAATCCCGGCCAATTTCTACCGTTTGATGGGGTCTATGTGTAAAATTTTGACTTTTTTTGGTGCACGAGGCAAATCTGCTGGGAAAAGCGTGTGGAAGTTTCGTGACGTTCGGACGATATTTGGCGACACTAAAATGAGCGATTTGCCAGCTCCAGGGAATTCGGAGCGAGAGAAACGAGGCCCCGTAACGCACATGAGAGCAATCCCGGCCAATTTCTACCGTTTGATGGGGTCTATGTGTAAAAATTTTGACTTTTTTTGGTGCACGAGCAAATCTGCTGGAAAAGCGTGTGGAAGGTTCGTGACGTTCGGACGATATTTGGCGACACTAAAATGAGCGATTTTGCCAGCTCCAGGGAATTCGGAGCGAGAGAAACGAGGCCCCGTAACGCACATGAGAGCAATCCCGGCCAATTTCTACCGTTTGATGGGGGTCTATGTGTAAAAATTTTGACTTTTTTTGGTGCACGAGCAAATCTGCTGGGAAAGCGTGTGGAAGTTTCGTGACGTTCGGACGATATTTGGCGACACTAAAATGAGCGTTTTGCCAGCTCCAGGGAATTCGGAGCGAGAGAAACGAGGCCCCGTAACGCACATGAGAGCAATCCCGGCCAATTTCTACCGTTTGATGGGGTCTATGTGTAAACATTTTGACTTTTTTTGGTGCACGAGCAAATCTGCTGGGAAAACGTGTGGAAGTTTCGTGACGTTCGGACGATATTTGGCGACACTAAAATGAGCGTTTTGCCAGCTCCAGGGAATTCGGAGCGAGAGAAACGAGGCCCCGTAACGCACATGAGAGCAATCCCGGCCAATTTCTACCGTTTGATGGGGTCTATGTGTAAAATTTTGACTTTTTTTGGTGCACGATGCAAATCTGCTGGAAAAGCGTGTGGAAGGTTCGTGACGTTCGTACGATATTTGGCGACACATAAAATGAGCGATTTGCCCAGCTCAGGGAATTCGGAGCGAGAGAAACGAGGCCCCGTAACGCACATGAGAGCAATCCCGGCCAATTTCTACCGTTTGATGGGGTCTATGTGTAAACATTTTGACTTTTTTTGGTGCACGAGCAAATCTGCTGGAAAAGCGTGTGGAAGGTTCGTGACGTTCGGACGATATTTGGCGACACTAAAATGAGCGATTTTGCCAGCTCCAGGGAATTCGGAGCGAGAGAAACGAGGCCCCGTAACGCACATGAGAGCAATCCCGGCCAATTTCTACCGTTTGATGGGGTCTATGTGTAAACATTTTGACTTTTTTTGGTGCACGAGCAAATCTGCTGGAAAAGCGTGTGGAAGTTTCGTGACGTTCGGACGATATTTGGCGACACTAAAATGAGCGTTTTGCCAGCTCCAGGGAATTCGGAGCGAGAGAAACGAGGCCCCGTAACGCACATGAGAGCAATCCCGGCCAATTTCTACCGTTTGATGGGGTCTATGTGTAAACATTTTGACTTTTTTTGGTGCACGAGCAAATCTGCTGGGAAAACGTGTGGAAGTTTCGTGACGTTCGGACGATATTTGGCGACACTAAAATGAGCGATTTGCCAGCTCCAGGGAATTCGGAGCGAGAGAAACGAGGCCCCGTAACGCACATGAGAGCAATCCCGGCCAATTTCTACCGTTTGATGGGGTCTATGTGTAAACATTTTGACTTTTTTTGGTGCACGAGCAAATCTGCTGGGAAAACGTGTGGAAGTTTCGTGACGTTCGGACGATATTTGGCGACACTAAAATGAGCGATTTTGCCAGCTCCAGGGAATTCGGAGCGAGAGAAACGAGGCCCCGTAACGCACATGAGAGCAATCCCGGCCAATTTCTACCGTTTGATGGGGTCTATGTGTAAAAATTTTGACTTTTTTTGGTGCACGAGCAAATCTGCTGGAAAGCGTGTGGAAGGTTCGTGACGTTCGTACGATATTTGGCGACACTAAAATGAGCGATTTCCCAGCTCCAGGGAATTCGGAGCGAGAGAAACGAGGCCCCGTAACGCACATGAGAGCAATCCCGGCCAATTTCTACCGTTTGATGGGGTCTATGTGTAAAAATTTTGACTTTTTTTGGTGCACGAGCAAATCTGCTGGAAAGCGTGTGGAAGGTTCGTGACGTTCGGACGATATTTGGCGACACTATAAATGAGCGTTTTGCCAGCTCCAGGGAATTCGGAGCGAGAGAAACGAGGCCCCGTAACGCACATGAGAGCAATCCCGGCCAATTTCTACCGTTTGATGGGGTCTATGTGTAAAAATTTTGACTTTTTTTGGTGCACGAGCAAATCTGCTGGGAAAAGCGTGTGGAAGGTTCGTGACGTTCGGACGATATTTGGCGACACTAAATGAGCGTTTTGCCAGCTCCAGGGAATTCGGAGCGAGAGAAACGAGGCCCCGTAACGCACATGAGAGCAATCCCGGCCAATTTCTACCGTTTGATGGGGTCTATGTGTAAAAATTTTGACTTTTTTTGGTGCACGATGCAAATCTGCTGGAAAAGCCTGTGGACGGTTCGTGACGTTCGTACGATATTTGGCGACACTAAAATTGAGCGATTTTCCCAGCTTCAGGGAATTCGGAGCGAGAGAAACGAGGCCCCGTAACGCACATGAGAGCAAACCCGGCCAATTTCTACCGTTTGATGGGGTCTATGTGTAAAAATTTTGACTTTTTTTGGTGCACGAGCAAATCTGCTGGGAAAGCGTGTGTAAGTTTCGTGACGTTCGGACGATATTTGGCGACACTAAATGAGCGTTTGGCCAGCTCCAGGGAATTCGGAGCGAGAGAAACGAGGCCCCGTAACGCACATGAGAGCAATCCCGGCCAATTTCTACCGTTTGATGGGGTCTATGTGTAAAATTTTGACTTTTTT
>NW_026890739.1:0-19975 GCF_015708825.2 Lethenteron reissneri | reverse complement strand
TATTTATTTATTTTTTAATTGAATATATTTTTATTATTTTAATCACTATATTTTGATTATTTTTAACATCTTTATTTATTTTTAATAACTTTATTTTATTTCTTTTAATTGAATTTATTTTTATTATTTTAATCACTTTATGTTAATTATTTTTAACCACTTCATTTACATTTAATCACTTTATTTTATTTATTTTTAATTGAATTTATTTTTATTATTTTAATCACTTTATGTTAATTATTTTTAACCACTTCATTTACATTTAATCACTTTATTTTATTTATTTTTTAATTGAATTTATTTTTATTATTTTTATCACTTTATTTATTTGTAATCACTTTATTTTATTAATTTTTTAATTGAATTTATTTTTATTATTTTAATCACTTAATTTTATTTATTTTTTAATTGAATTTATTTTTATTATTATTATCACTTTATTTAAATTATTTTTAACCACTTTATTTATTTTTATTCACTTTATTTTATTTTTATTAATTGAATTTATTTTGTATTATTTTAATCACTTTATTTTAATTATTTTAACCACTTTATTTATTTTAATCACTTCATTTTATTTATTTTTTCATTGAATTTATTTTTATTATTTTAATCACTTTATTTTTTATTATTTTTATCCACTTAATTTATTTTTAATCACTTTATTTTATTTATTTTTTAATTGAATTTATTTTTATTATTTTAATCACTTTATTTTAATTATTTTTAACCACGTTATTCATTTTTAATCACTTTATTTTATTTATTTTTTCATTGAATTTATTTTTATTATTTTAATCACTTTATTTTTTATTATTTTTATCCACTTTATTAATTTTTAATCACTTTATTTTAGTTATTTTTTAATTGAATTTATTTTTATTATTTTATTCACTTTATTTATTTGTAATCACTTTATTTTATTTATTTTTTAATTGAATTTATTTTGTATTATTTTAATCACTTTATTTTAATTATTTTTAACCACCTTATTTATTTTAATCACTTTATTTTTTATTATTTTAATCACTTTATTTTATTTATTTTTTAATAGAATTTATTGTAATTATTTAAATAACCTTATTTTTACTTATTTTAACCACTTTATTTATTTTTAATCACTTTGTTCATTGAATTTATTTTTTATTATTTTACTAACTTTATTTTAATTATTTTTAATCACTTTATTTATTTATTTCACTTTATTATTTTTTTTATTGAATTTATTTATATTATATTAATCACTTTATTTTAATTATTTTTAACCACGTTATACATTTTTAATCAATTTATTTTATTTATTTATTCATTGAATTTATTTTTATTATTTTAATCACTTTATTTTTTTATTATTTTTATCCACTTTATTTATTTTTATTCACTTTATTATTATTTATTTTTTAATAGAATTTATTTATATTATATTAATCACTTTATTTTAATTATTTTTAACCACGTTATTCATTTTTAATAACTTTATTTTATTTATTTTTTAATTGAATTTATTTTGTATTATTTTAATCACTTTATTTTAATTATTTTTAACCACTTTATTTATTTTAATCACTTTATTTTTTATTATTTTAATCACTTTATTTTATTTATTTTTTAATATAATTTATTGTAATTATTTAAATAACCTTATTTTTACTTATTTTAACCACTTTATTTATTTTTAATCACTTTGTTCATTGAATTTATTTTTTATTATTTTAATCACTTTATTTTAATTATTTTTAATCACTTTATTTATTTTTATTCACTTTATTATTATTTTATTTATTGAATTTATTTATATTATATTAATCACTTTATTTTAATTATTTTTAACCACTTTATTTATTTTTAATCACTTTATTTTAAACGCGATTTGGGGCCAAAAACGCGATTTGGGGCCAGAAACGCGATTTGGGGCCAGAAACGCGATTTGGGGCCAGAAACGCGATTTGGGGCCAGAAACGCGATTTGGGGCCAGAAACGCGATTTGGGGCCAGAAACGCGATTTGGGGCCAAAAACGCGATTTGGGGCCAGAAACGCGATTTGGGGCCAGAAACGCGATTTGGGGCCAGAAACGCGATTTGGGGCCGAAACGCGATTTGGGGCCAGAAACGCGATTGGTGCCAAAAACGCGATTTGGGGCCAAAACGCGATTTGGGGCCAGAAACGCGATTTGGGGCCAGAAACGCGATTTGGGGCCAAAACGCGATTTGGGCCAAAACGCGATTTGGGCCAAAACGCGATTTGGCCAAAAACGCGATTTGGGGCCAAAAACGCGATTTGGGCCAAAAACGCGATTTGGGGCCAAAAACGCGATTTGGGGCCAAAAACGCGATTTGGGGCCAAAAACGCGATTTGGGGCCAAAAACGCGATTTGGGCCAAAAACGCGATTTGGGGCCAAAACGCGATTTGGGGCCAAAAACGCGATTTGGGGCCAAAAACGCGATTTGGGGCCAAAAACGCGATTTGGGGCCAAAACGCGATTTGGCCAAAACGCGATTTGGGGCCAAAAACGCGATTTGGGGCCAAAAACGCGATTTGGGGCCAAAACGCGATTTGGGGCCAAAACGCGATTTGGGCCAGAAACGCGATTTGGGGCCAAACGCGATTTGGCCAAAACGCGATTTGGCCAAAAACGCGATTTGGGGCCAAAAACGCGATTTGGGCCAAAAACGCGATTTGGGGCCAAAAACGCGATTTGGGGCCAAAAACGCGATTTGGGGCCAAAAACGCGATTTGGGGCCAAAAACGCGATTTGGGCCAAAAACGCGATTTGGGGCCAAAAACGCGATTTGGGGCCAAAAACGCGATTTGGGGCCAAAAACGCGATTTGGGCCAAAACGCGATTTGGGGCCAAAAACGCGATTTGGGGCCAAAAACGCGATTTGGGGCCAAAAACGCGATTTGGGGCCAAAACGCGATTTGGGCCAAAAACGCGATTTGGGGCCAAAAACGCGATTTGGGGCCAAAAACGCGATTTGGGGCCAAAAACGCGATTTGGGCCAAAACGCGATTTGGGGCCAAAAACGCGATTTGGGGCCAAAAACGCGATTTGGGGCCAAAAACGCGATTTGGGGCCAAAAACGCGATTTGGGGCCAAAAACGCGATTTGGGGCCAAAAACGCGATTTGGGGCCAAAAACGCGATTTGGCCAAAAACGCGATTTGGGGCCAAAAACGCGATTTGGGGCCAAAAACGCGATTTGGGGCCAAAACGCGATTTGGGGCCAAAAACGCGATTTGGGCCAAAACGCGATTTGGGGCCAAAACGCGATTTGGGGCCAAAACGCGATTTGGGGCCAAAAACGCGATTTGGGGCCAAAAACGCGATTTGGGGCCAAAACGCGATTTGGGGCCAAAACGCGATTTGGGGCCAAAACGCGATTTGGGGCCAGAAACGCGATTTGGGGCCAAAACGCGATTTGGGGCCAAAAACGCGATTTGGGGCCAAAAACGCGATTTGGGGCCAAAACGCGATTTGGGGCCAAAACGCGATTTGGGGCCAAAAACGCGATTTGGGGCCAAAACGCGATTTGGGGCCAAAACGCGATTTGGGCCAAAAACGCGATTTGGGCCAAAAACGCGATTTGGGGCCAAAACGCGATTTGGGGCCAAAACGCGATTTGGGCCAAAAACGCGATTTGGGGCCAAAACGCGATTTGGGGCCAAAAACGCGATTTGGGGCCAAAAACGCGATTTGGGGCCAAAAACGCGATTTGGGGCCAAAACGCGATTTGGGGCCAAAAACGCGATTTGGGGCCAAAAACGCGATTTGGGGCCAAAAACGCGATTTGGGGCCAAAAACGCGATTTGGGGCCAAAAACGCGATTTGGGGCCAAAACGCGATTTGGGGCCAAAAACGCGATTTGGGGCCAAAACGCGATTTGGGGCCAAAAACGCGATTTGGGGCCAAAACGCGATTTGGGGCCAAAAACGCGATTTGGGGCCAAAACGCGATTTGGGGCCAAAACGCGATTTGGGGCCAAAAACGCGATTTGGGGCCAAAACGCGATTTGGGCCAAAACGCGATTTGGGGCCAAAAACGCGATTTGGGGCCAAAACGCGATTTGGGGCCAAAACGCGATTTGGGGCCAAAAACGCGATTTGGGGCCAAAACGCGATTTGGGCCAAAAACGCGATTTGGGGCCAAAAACGCGATTTGGGGCCAAAAACGCGATTTGGGCCAAAAACGCGATTTGGGGCCAAAAACGCGATTTGGGCCAAAAACGCGATTTGGGGCCAAAAACGCGATTTGGGGCCAAAAACGCGATTTGGGGCCAAAAACGCGATTTGGGGCCAAAAACGCGATTTGGGGCCAAAAACGCGATTTGGGGCCAAAAACGCGATTTGGGGCCAAAACGCGATTTGGGGCCAAAAACGCGATTTGGGGCCAAAAACGCGATTTGGGGCCAAAAACGCGATTTGGGGCCAAAACGCGATTTGGGGCCAAAACGCGATTTGGGGCCAAAAACGCGATTTGGGCCAAAAACGCGATTTGGGGCCAAAAACGCGATTTGGGGCCAAAAACGCGATTTGGGGCCAAAAACGCGATTTGGGGCCAAAAACGCGATTTGGGGCCAAAAACGCGATTTGGGGCCAAAAACGCGATTTGGGGCCAAAACGCGATTTGGGCCAAAACGCGATTTGGGGCCAAAAACGCGATTTGGGGCCAAAACGCGATTTGGGGCCAAAAACGCGATTTGGGGCCAAAACGCGATTTGGGGCCAAAAACGCGATTTGGGCCAAAACGCGATTTGGGGCCAAAAACGCGATTTGGGGCCAAAACGCGATTTGGGGCCAAAACGCGATTTGGGGCCAAAAACGCGATTTGGGGCCAAAACGCGATTTGGGGCCAAAACGCGATTTGGGGCCAAAAACGCGATTTGGGGCCAAAACGCGATTTGGGGCCAAAAACGCGATTTGGGGCCAAAACGCGATTTGGGGCCAAAAACGCGATTTGGGGCCAAAAACGCGATTTGGGGCCAAAAACGCGATTTGGGCCAAAAACGCGATTTGGGGCCAAAACGCGATTTGGGGCCAAAAACGCGATTTGGGGCCAAAACGCGATTTGGGGCCAAAACGCGATTTGGGGCCAGAAACGCGATTTGGGGCCAAAACGCGATTTGGGGCCAAAACGCGATTTGGGGCCAAAACGCGATTTGGGGCCAAAACGCGATTTGGGGCCAAAACGCGATTTGGGGCCAAAACGCGATTTGGGGCCAAAAACGCGATTTGGGCCAAAACGCGATTTGGGCCAAAAACGCGATTTGGGGCCAAAACGCGATTTGGGGCCAAAAACGCGATTTGGGGCCAAAAACGCGATTTGGGGCCAAAACGCGATTTGGGGCCAAAACGCGATTTGGGGCCAAAAACGCGATTTGGGCCAAAACGCGATTTGGGGCCAAAAACGCGATTTGGGGCCAAAAACGCGATTTGGGCCAAAACGCGATTTGGGGCCAAAAACGCGATTTGGGGCCAAAACGCGATTTGGGGCCAAAACGCGATTTGGGGCCAAAAACGCGATTTGGGGCCAAAACGCGATTTGGGGCCAAAACGCGATTTGGGGCCAAAAACGCGATTTGGGGCCAAAAACGCGATTTGGGGCCAAAAACGCGATTTGGGCCAAAAACGCGATTTGGGGCCAAAAACGCGATTTGGGGCCAAAACGCGATTTGGGGCCAAAAACGCGATTTGGGGCCAAAAACGCGATTTGGGGCCAAAACGCGATTTGGGGCCAAAACGCGATTTGGGGCCAAAAACGCGATTTGGGGCCAAAAACGCGATTTGGGGCCAAAAACGCGATTTGGGGCCAAAAACGCGATTTGGGGCCAAAAACGCGATTTGGGGCCAAAAACGCGATTTGGGGCCAAAAACGCGATTTGGGGCCAAAAACGCGATTTGGGGCCAAAAACGCGATTTGGGGCCAAAACGCGATTTGGGGCCAAAAACCGCGATTTGGGGCCAAAAACGCGATTTGGGGCCAAAACGCGATTTGGGGCCAAAAACGCGATTTGGGGCCAAAACGCGATTTGGGGCCAAAAACGCGATTTGGGGCCAAAAACGCGATTTGGGGCCAAAAACGCGATTTGGGGCCAAAACGCGATTTGGGGCCAAAAACGCGATTTGGGGCCAAAAACGCGATTTGGGGCCAAAACGCGATTTGGGGCCAAAAACGCGATTTGGGGCCAAAACGCGATTTGGGGCCAAAACGCGATTTGGGGCCAAAACGCGATTTGGGGCCAAAAACGCGATTTGGGGCCAAAACGCGATTTGGGGCCAAAACGCGATTTGGGGCCAAAACGCGATTTGGGCCAAAAACGCGATTTGGGGCCAAACGCGATTTGGGGCCAAAACGCGATTTGGGCCAAAAACGCGATTTGGGGCCAAAAACGCGATTTGGGGCCAAAAACGCGATTTGGGGCCAAAACGCGATTTGGGGCCAAAAACGCGATTTGGGGCCAAAAACGCGATTTGGGGCCAAAAACGCGATTTGGGCCAAAACGCGATTTGGGCCAAAAACGCGATTTGGGGCCAAAAACGCGATTTGGGGCCAAAAACGCGATTTGGGGCCAAAAACGCGATTTGGGGCCAAAACGCGATTTGGGGCCAGAAACGCGATTTGGGGCCAAAACGCGATTGGGGCCAAAACGCGATTTGGGGCCAAAAACGCGATTTGGGGCCAAAACGCGATTTGGGGCCAAAAACGCGATTTGGGGCCAAAACGCGATTTGGGGCCAAAACGCGATTTGGGGCCAAAAACGCGATTTGGGCCAAAACGCGATTTGGGGCCAAAAACGCGATTTGGGGCCAAAAACGCGATTTGGGGCCAAAACGCGATTTGGGGCCAAAACGCGATTTGGGCCAAAAACGCGATTTGGGCCAAAACGCGATTTGGGGCCAAAACGCGATTTGGGCCAAAACGCGATTTGGGCCAAAAACGCGATTTGGGGCCAAAAACGCGATTTGGGGCCAAAACGCGATTTGGGCCAAAACGCGATTTGGGGCCAAAACGCGATTTGGGGCCAAAAACGCGATTTGGGGCCAAAACGCGATTTGGGGCCAAAAACGCGATTTGGGGCCAAAACGCGATTTGGGGCCAAAAACGCGATTTGGGGCCAAAAACGCGATTTGGGCCAAAACGCGATTTGGGGCCAAAAACGCGATTTGGGGCCAAAACGCGATTTGGGGCCAAAACGCGATTTGGGGCCAAAACGCGATTTGGGGCCAAAACGCGATTTGGGGCCAAAAACGCGATTTGGGGCCAAAAACGCGATTTGGGGCCAAAAACGCGATTTGGGCCAAAACGCGATTTGGGGCCAAAACGCGATTTGGGGCCAAAACGCGATTTGGGCCAAAACGCGATTTGGGGCCAAAAACGCGATTTGGGGCCAAAAACGCGATTTGGGGCCAAAACGCGATTTGGGGCCAAAACGCGATTTGGGGCCAAAAACGCGATTTGGGGCCAAAACGCGATTTGGGGCCAAAACGCGATTTGGGGCCAAAAACGCGATTTGGGGCCAAAACGCGATTTGGGGCCAAAAACGCGATTTGGGGCCAAAACGCGATTTGGGGCCAAAACGCGATTTGGGGCCAAAAACGCGATTTGGGGCCAAAAACGCGATTTGGGGCCAAAAACGCGATTTGGGGCCAAAACGCGATTTGGGGCCAAAAACGCGATTTGGGGCCAAAAACGCGATTTGGGCCAAAAACGCGATTTGGGGCCAAAACGCGATTTGGGGCCAAAAACGCGATTTGGGCCAAAAACGCGATTTGGGGCCAAAACGCGATTTGGGGCCAAAACGCGATTTGGGCCAAAACGCGATTTGGGCCAAAACGCGATTTGGGGCCAAAAACGCGATTTGGGGCCAAAAACGCGATTTGGGGCCAAAACGCGATTTGGGCCAAAACGCGATTTGGGGCCAAAACGCGATTTGGGGCCAAAAACGCGATTTGGGGCCAAAACGCGATTTGGGGCCAAAACGCGATTTGGGGCCAAAACGCGATTTGGGGCCAAAACGCGATTTGGGGCCAAAAACGCGATTTGGGGCCAAAAACGCGATTTGGGGCCAAAACGCGATTTGGGGCCAAAAACGCGATTTGGGGCCAAAAACGCGATTTGGGGCCAAAACGCGATTTGGGGCCAAAAACGCGATTTGGGGCCAAAACGCGATTTGGGGCCAAAAACGCGATTTGGCCAAAAACGCGATTTGGGGCCAAAAACGCGATTTGGGGCCAAAAACGCGATTTGGGGCCAAAACGCGATTTGGGCCAAAACGCGATTTGGGGCCAAAACGCGATTTGGGGCCAAAACGCGATTTGGGGCCAAAACGCGATTTGGGCCAAAAACGCGATTTGGGGCCAAAAACGCGATTTGGGGCCAAAACGCGATTTGGGGCCAAAAACGCGATTTGGGGCCAAAACGCGATTTGGGGCCAAAACGCGATTTGGGGCCAAAACGCGATTTGGGGCCAAAAACGCGATTTGGGCCAAAAACGCGATTTGGGGCCAAAAACGCGATTTGGGGCCAAAAACGCGATTTGGGGCCAAAACGCGATTTGGGGCCAAAAACGCGATTTGGCCAAAAACGCGATTTGGGGCCAAAACGCGATTTGGGGCCAAAACGCGATTTGGGGCCAAAACGCGATTTGGGGCCAAAAACGCGATTTGGGGCCAAAACGCGATTTGGGGCCAAAACGCGATTTGGGGCCAAAAACGCGATTTGGGGCCAAAACGCGATTTGGGGCCAAAAACGCGATTTGGGGCCAAAAACGCGATTTGGGGCCAAAAACGCGATTTGGGGCCAAAACGCGATTTGGGCCAAAACGCGATTTGGGGCCAAAAACGCGATTTGGGGCCAAAAACGCGATTTGGGGCCAAAAACGCGATTTGGGGCCAAAACGCGATTTGGGGCCAAAACGCGATTTGGGGCCAAAAACGCGATTTGGGGCCAAAAACGCGATTTGGGGCCAAAACGCGATTTGGGGCCAAAACGCGATTTGGGGCCAAAAACGCGATTTGGGGCCAAAACGCGATTTGGGGCCAAAACGCGATTTGGGGCCAAAACGCGATTTGGGGCCAAAACGCGATTTGGGGCCAAAAACGCGATTTGGGCCAAAACGCGATTTGGGGCCAAAAACGCGATTTGGGGCCAAAAACGCGATTTGGGGCCAAAAACGCGATTTGGGGCCAAAAACGCGATTTGGGGCCAAAACGCGATTTGGGGCCAAAAACGCGATTTGGGGCCAAAACGCGATTTGGCCAAAACGCGATTTGGGGCCAAAAACGCGATTTGGGGCCAAAACGCGATTTGGGGCCAAAAACGCGATTTGGGGCCAAAACGCGATTTGGGGCCAAAACGCGATTTGGGGCCAAAACGCGATTTGGGGCCAAAAACGCGATTTGGGGCCAAAACGCGATTTGGGCCAAAACGCGATTTGGGGCCAAAAACGCGATTTGGGGCCAAAACGCGATTTGGGGCCAAAAACGCGATTTGGGGCCAAAAACGCGATTTGGGGCCAAAAACGCGATTTGGGGCCAAAACGCGATTTGGGGCCAAAAACGCGATTTGGGGCCAAACGCGATTTGGGGCCAAAACGCGATTTGGGGCCAAAAACGCGATTTGGGGCCAAAACGCGATTTGGGGCCAAAACGCGATTTGGGGCCAAAAACGCGATTTGGGCCAAAACGCGATTTGGGGCCAAAAACGCGATTTGGGGCCAAAACGCGATTTGGGGCCAAAAACGCGATTTGGGGCCAAAAACGCGATTTGGGGCCAAAACGCGATTTGGGGCCAAAACGCGATTTGGGGCCAAAACGCGATTTGGGGCCAAAAACGCGATTTGGGGCCAAAACGCGATTTGGGGCCAAAAACGCGATTTGGGGCCAAAACGCGATTTGGGGCCAAAACGCGATTTGGGGCCAAAAACGCGATTTGGGGCCAAAACGCGATTTGGGGCCAAAACGCGATTTGGGGCCAAAAACGCGATTTGGGGCCAAAAACGCGATTTGGGGCCAAAACGCGATTTGGGGCCAAAACGCGATTTGGGGCCAAAACGCGATTTGGGGCCAAAACGCGATTTGGGGCCAAAACGCGATTTGGGGCCAAAACGCGATTTGGGGCCAAAACGCGATTTGGGGCCAAAACGCGATTTGGGGCCAAAAACGCGATTTGGGGCCAAAACGCGATTTGGGGCCAAAACGCGATTTGGGGCCAAAAACGCGATTTGGGGCCAAAACGCGATTTGGGGCCAAAACGCGATTTGGGGCCAAAACGCGATTTGGGGCCAAAAACGCGATTTGGGCCAAAACGCGATTTGGGGCCAGAAACGCGATTTGGGGCCAAAAACGCGATTTGGGGCCAAAACGCGATTTGGGGCCAAAACGCGATTTGGGGCCAAAACGCGATTTGGGGCCAAAAACGCGATTTGGGGCCAAAACGCGATTTGGGCCAAAAACGCGATTTGGGGCCAAAAACGCGATTTGGGCCAAAACGCGATTTGGGGCCAAAAACGCGATTTGGGGCCAAAACGCGATTTGGGGCCAAAAACGCGATTTGGGGCCAAAACGCGATTTGGGGCCAAAAACGCGATTTGGGGCCAAAACGCGATTTGGGCCAAAAACGCGATTTGGGGCCAAAAACGCGATTTGGGGCCAAAACGCGATTTGGGGCCAAAACGCGATTTGGGGCCAAAACGCGATTTGGGGCCAAAACGCGATTTGGGGCCAAAACGCGATTTGGGGCCAAAACGCGATTTGGGGCCAAAAACGCGATTTGGGGCCAAAACGCGATTTGGGGCCAAAACGCGATTTGGGCCAAAACGCGATTTGGGGCCAAAAACGCGATTTGGGGCCAAAAACGCGATTTGGGGCCAAAAACGCGATTTGGGCCAAAAACGCGATTTGGGGCCAAAACGCGATTTGGGGCCAAAACGCGATTTGGGCCAAAACGCGATTTGGGGCCAAAAACGCGATTTGGGGCCAAAAACGCGATTTGGGCCAAAACGCGATTTGGGGCCAAAACGCGATTTGGGGCCAAAACGCGATTTGGGGCCAAAACGCGATTTGGGGCCAAAACGCGATTTGGGGCCAAAAACGCGATTTGGGGCCAAAACGCGATTTGGGGCCAAAACGCGATTTGGGGCCAAAACGCGATTTGGGGCCAAAACGCGATTTGGGGCCAAAAACGCGATTTGGGGCCAAAACGCGATTTGGGGCCAAAAACGCGATTTGGGGCCAAAAACGCGATTTGGGGCCAAAACGCGATTTGGGGCAAACGCGATTTGGGGCCAAAACGCGATTTGGGCCAAAACGCGATTTGGGGCCAAAAACGCGATTTGGGGCCAAAACGCGATTTGGGGCCAAACGCGATTTGGGGCCAAAACGCGATTTGGGGCCAAAACGCGATTTGGGGCCAAAAACGCGATTTTGGCCAAAACGCGATTTGGGCCAAAAACGCGATTTGGGCCAAAAACGCGATTTGGGGCCAAAAACGCGATTTGGGCCAAAACGCGATTTGGGGCCAAAAACGCGATTTGGGGCCAAAACGCGATTTGGGGCCAAAACGCGATTTGGGGCCAAAACGCGATTTGGGGCCAAAACGCGATTTGGGGCCAAAAACGCGATTTGGGGCCAAAAACGCGATTTGGGGCCAAAAACGCGATTTGGGGCCAAAACGCGATTTGGGGCCAAAACGCGATTTGGGGCCAGAAACGCGATTTGGGGCCAGAAACGCGATTTGGGGCCAAAACGCGATTTGGGGCCAAAACGCGATTTGGGGCCAAAAACGCGATTTGGGGCCAAAACGCGATTTGGGGCCAAAACGCGATTTGGGCCAAAAACGCGATTTGGGGCCAAAACGCGATTTGGGGCCAAAACGCGATTTGGGGCCAAAACGCGATTTGGGGCCAGAAACGCGATTTGGGGCCAAAACGCGATTTGGGGCCAGAAACGCGATTTGGGGCCAAAACGCGATTTGGGGCCAAAACGCGATTTGGGGCCAGAAACGCGATTTGGGGCCAGAAACGCGATTTGGGGCCAAAACGCGATTTGGGCCAAAAACGCGATTTGGGGCCAAAAACGCGATTTGGGGCCAAAACGCGATTTGGGGCCAAAACGCGATTTGGGGCCAAAACGCGATTTGGGCCAAAACGCGATTTGGGCCAAAACGCGATTTGGGGCCAAAACGCGATTTGGGCCAAAAACGCGATTTGGGGCCAAAACGCGATTTGGGGCCAAAACGCGATTTGGGGCCAAAAACGCGATTTGGGGCCAGAAACGCGATTTGGGGCCAAAACGCGATTTGGGGCCAAAAACGCGATTTGGGGCCAAAACGCGATTTGGGGCCAAAACGCGATTTGGGGCCAGAAACGCGATTTGGGCCAAAACGCGATTTGGGGCCAAAACGCGATTTGGGGCCAAAACGCGATTTGGGCCAAAAACGCGATTTGGGGCCAAAACGCGATTTGGGGCCAAACGCGATTTGGGCCAAAACGCGATTTGGGGCCAAAACGCGATTTGGGGCCAAAACGCGATTTGGGCCAAAAACGCGATTTGGGCCAAAACGCGATTTGGGGCCAAAACGCGATTTGGGGCCAAAACGCGATTTGGGGCCAGAAACGCGATTTGGGGCCAAAACGCGATTTGGGGCCAAACGCGATTTGGGCCAAAACGCGATTTGGGCCAAAAACGCGATTTGGGGCCAAAAACGCGATTTGGGGCCAAAACGCGATTTGGGGCCAAAACGCGATTTGGGCCAAAACGCGATTTGGGGCCAAAACGCGATTTGGGGCCAGAAACGCGATTTGGGGCCAGAAACGCGATTTGGGGCCAGAAACGCGATTTGGGGCCAAAACGCGATTTGGGGCCAAAACGCGATTTGGGGCCAAAACGCGATTTGGGGCCAAAACGCGATTTGGGGCCAAAAACGCGATTTGGGCCAAAACGCGATTTGGGCCAAAAACGCGATTTGGGGCCAAAACGCGATTTGGGGCCAAAAAGCGATTTGGGGCCAAAACGCGATTTGGGCCAAAACGCGATTTGGGGCCAGAAACGCGATTTGGGGCCAAAACGCGATTTGGGGCCAGAAACGCGATTTGGGGCCAAAACGCGATTTGGGGCCAAAACGCGATTTGGGCCAGAAAACGCGATTTGGGGCCAAAACGCGATTTGGGCCAAAACGCGATTTGGGGCCAGAAACGCGATTTGGGGCCAGAAACGCGATTTGGGGCCAAAAACGCGATTTGGGGCCAAAACGCGATTTGGGGCCAAAACGCGATTTGGGGCCAAAACGCGATTTGGGCCAAAACGCGATTTGGGGCCAAAAACGCGATTTGGGCCAAAACGCGATTTGGGGCCAAAACGCGATTTGGGGCCAAAACGCGATTTGGGGCCAGAAACGCGATTTGGGGCCAAAACGCGATTTGGGGCCAAAAACGCGATTTGGGGCCAAAACGCGATTTGGGGCCAGAAACGCGATTTGGGCCAGAAACGCGATTTGGGGCCAGAAACGCGATTTGGGGCCAAAACGCGATTTGGGGCCAAAACGCGATTTGGGCCAAAACGCGATTTGCGGCCAAAACGCGATTTGGGGCCAAAACGCGATTTGGGGCCAAAACGCGATTTGGCCAAAAACGCGATTTGGGCCAAAAACGCGATTTGGGCCAAAACGCGATTTGGGGCCAAAACGCGATTTGGGGCCAAAACGCGATTTGGGCCAAAACGCGATTTGGGGCCAAAACGCGATTTGGGGCCAAAACGCGATTTGGGGCCAGAAACGCGATTTGGGGCCAAAAACGCGATTTGGGGCCAGAAACGCGATTTGGGCCAGAAACGCGATTTGGGGCCAGAAACGCGATTTGGGGCCAGAAACGCGATTTGGGGCCAAAACGCGATTTGGGGCCAAAACGCGATTTGGGGCCAGAAACGCGATTTGCGGCCAAAAACGCGATTTGGGGCCAAAAACGCGATTTGGGGCCAAAACGCGATTTGGGGCCAAAACGCGATTTGCGGCCAAAAACGCGATTTGGGCCAAACGCGATTTGGGGCCAAAAACGCGATTTGGGCCAAAAACGCGATTTGGGGCCAAAAACGCGATTTGGGGCCAAAACGCGATTTGGGGCCAAAACGCGATTTGGGGCCAAAAACGCGATTTGGGGCCAAAACGCGATTTGGGGCCAAAAACGCGATTTGGTGGCCAGAACGCGATTTGGGGCCAGAAACGCGATTTGGGGCCAGAAACGCGATTTGGGGCCAAACGCGATTTGGGCCAAAACGCGATTTGGGGCCAGAAACGCGATTTGGGGCCAGAAACGCGATTTGGGCCAAAAACGCGATTTGGGGCCAAAACGCGATTTGGGGCCAAAACGCGATTTTGGGCCAAAAACGCGATTTGGGCCAAAACGCGATTTGGGCCAAAACGCGATTTGGGGCCAAAAACGCGATTTGGGGCCAAAACGCGATTTGGGCCAAAAACGCGATTTGGGGCCAAAACGCGATTTGGGCCAAAAACGCGATTTGGGGCCAAAACGCGATTTGGGGCCAGAAACGCGATTTGGGGCCAAAACGCGATTTGGGGCCAAAAACGCGATTTGGGGCCAAAAACGCGATTTGGGGCCAAAAACGCGATTTGGTGCCAGAAACGCGATTTGGGGCCAGAAACGCGATTTGGGCCAGAAACGCGATTTGGGGCCAGAAACGCGATTTGGGGCCAAAACGCGATTTGGGGCCAGAAACGCGATTTGGGCCAAAACGCGATTTGGGGCCAAAAACGCGATTTGGGGCCAAAAACGCGATTTACCAAAAACGCGATTTGCGGCCAAAAACGCGATTTGGGCCAAAACGCGATTTGGGGCCAAAACGCGATTTGGGGCCAAAAACGCGATTTGGGGCCAAAACGCGATTTGGCCAAAACGCGATTTGGGGCCAGAAACGCGATTTGGGGCCAGAAAACGCGATTTGGGCCAAAACGCGATTTGGGGCCAAAACGAGATTTGGGGCCAAACGCGATTTGGGGCCAAAACGCGATTTATGGCCAAAACGCGATTTGGGCCAAAACGCGATTTGGGGCCAAAAACGCGATTTGGGGGCCAAAAACGCGATTTGCGGCCAAAAACGCGATTTGCGGCCAAAGAACGCGATTTGGGGCAAAAACGCGATTTTGGGGCCAGAAACGCGATTTGGGGCCAGAAACGCGATTTGGGGGCCAGAAACCGCGATTTTGGCCAAAAACGCGATTTGGGGCTAAAACGCGATTGCGGCCAAAACGCAGTGTGGGCCAAAAAACGCGATTTGGGGCCAAAAACGCGATTTGGGCCAAAAACGCGATTTGGGGCCAAAAACGCGATTTGGGGCCAAAAACGCGATTTGGGGCCAAAAACGCCATTTGGGGCCAAAAACGCGATTTGGGGCCAGAAAACGCGATTTGGGGCCAGAAAACGCGATTTGGGGCCAGAAACGCGATTTGGGGCCAAAACAGCGACCCTGGCAACCCCAACCAGCCCTCCCCCGCCCCCCGCCCACGTGAACAGCCCCTCCCCCCCCGCCCACGTGACCAGCCCCCCCCGCCCACGTGACCAGCCCCACACGCCCACGTGACCAGCCCCCCCCACCGCCCCATGCCCACGTGAACAGCACCTCCTTCCCCCGCCCACGTGACCATCCCCTCCCCTGCCCACGTGACCAGCCCCTCTCCTCCCCCGCCCACGTGACCAGCCCCCCCCGCCCACGTGACCAGCCCCTCCCCCCTTCGCCCACGTGACCAGCCCCCCCCCGCCCCCCGCCCACGTGAACAGCCCCCCCCGCCCACGTGACCAGCCCCACCCCCCCGCCCACGTGACCAGCCCCCACCCCTACCCACGTGACCAGCCCCTCCCCCCTTCGCCCACGTGACCAGCCCCACCCCGCCCCCCGCCCACCTGAACAGCCCCCCCCCGCCTACGTGACCAGCCCCTCCCCTCCCCTGCCCACGTGACCAGCCTCCCCCCGCCCCCCGCCCACGTGAACAGCCCCCCCCCGCCCAGGTGACCAGCCCCTCCCCCCCCCGCCCACGTGACCAGCCCCTCCCCCCCCCACCCACGTGACCAGCCCCCACCCCCGCCCAGGTGACCAGCCCCTCCCCCCCCGCCCACGTGACCAGCCCCTCCCCCCCCCACCCACGTGACCAGCCCCTCCCCTCCCGCCCACGTGCCCAGCCCCTCCCCTCCCCCGCCCACGTGACCAGCCCCCCCCGCCCACGTTACCAGCCCCTCCCCCCCCCGCCCACGTGACCAGCCCCCCCCCGCCCCCGCCCACGTGAACAGCCCCCCCCCCCGCTGTTGTATGTGTTGGGTTATGAAATTTTTATAAAAATAATAAATTAATAATTTTCCGAGAAATGCGCAAATCGCATTAATTATGATAGTGTGTGTATTAATATGCATAAACTATGATAATGTGTGTAATTATATGCATAAATTATGATAATCACGAAGATAATCGTAGTAATTTATGCGAATGCTTGCGGTGGTGTTCGTAAGTGGGGGTATGCGGGGGGGGGGGGTGTTCGTAAGTGGGGGAATGCGGGGGTGGTGTTCGTAAGTGGGGGAATGCGGGGGGGTGGTGTTCGTAAGTGGGGGTATGCGGGGGGATGGTGTTCGTAAGTGGGGGAATGCGGGGGGGTGGTGTTCGTAAGTGGGGGTATGCGGGGGGTGGTGTTCGTAAGTGGGGGTAAGCGGTGGGGTGGTGTTCGTAAGTGGGGGTATGCGGGGGGGGTGGTGTTCGTAAGTGGGGGTAAGAGGGGGGGTGGTGTTCGTAAGTGGGGGTATGCGGGGGGGGGGGTGGTGTTCGTAAGTGGGGGTAAGCGGGGGGGTTGTGTTCGTAAGTGGGGGACCACCTAGCCCGTCAGTACCGCTACTCTGCCGCGCGGTGGCGCCGCTTCTCACCCAGCGGCCACCGCCAGCGCCACGACCTCATCCGGAAGCAACTCACGGGACGAGCAGCAGAGAGAGAGACGCAGAGAGAGAGAGGGGGGTGAGTGGGAGGGGGTACAGACACCTAGCCTGGCACCGGGGGGTGAGTGGGGGGAGGTACAGGCACCTGGCCTGGCACCGGGGGGTTAGTGGGGGAGGTACAGACACCTAGCCTGGCACCGGGGGGTGAGTGGGGGGGGGGTACAGACACCTAGCCTGGCACCGTGGTGGTGATTATTTAACAAGCAGAGAGAGACACAGAGAGGGGGGTGAGTGGGGGTGGGTACAGACACCTAGCCTGGCACCGGGGGGGGGTGAGTGGGGGAGCTACAGACACCTAGCCTGGCACCGGGGGGTGAGTGGGGGGGTACAGACACCTAGCCTGGCACCGTGGTGTAATGATTTAACAAGCAGAGAGAGACACACAGAGAGAGAGGGGGGTGAGTGGGGGTGGGTACAGACACCTAGCCTGGCACCGGGTGGGGGGGGGGGGTGAGTGGGGGGGTTGACAGGCACCTAGCCTGGCACCGTGGTGATGATTTAACAGAAGCAGGGGGAGAGACACAGAGAGAGGGGGGCGAGTGGGGGATTGTGTTACAGACACCTAGCCTGGCACCGCTGGTGATGATTACCTCCCGGGGCCACCAGTCCCTTCACACTCACAACTGACTCCCCTGTTATTATTCGTAAGTGGGGGTAAGCGGGAGGGTGGTGTTCGTAAGTGGGGGTAAGCGGGGGGGGGGGGTGGTGTTCGTAAGTGGGGGTATGCGGGGGGTGGTGTTCGTAAGTGAGGGTATGCGCGGGGGGGGGGTGTTCGTAAGTGGGGGTATGCGACCAGCCCCTCCCCCCCCCACCCACCCGACCAGCCCCCCCCACCCACCCACCCGACCAGCCCCACTCCCCCCCCCACCCACCCGACCAGCCCCCCTCCCCCCCCCCACCCACCCACGTGACCAGCCCCCCTCCCCCCCCACCTACCCACGTGACCAGCCCCCTTCCCCCCCCACCCACCCACGTGACCAGCCCCCCTCCCCCACCCACCCACGTGATCAGCCCCCCTCCCCCCCCCACCCACCCACGTGACCAGCCCCCCTCCCCCCCCACCCACCCACGTGACCAGCCCCCCTCCCCCCCCACCCACCCACGTGACCAGCCCCCCTCCCCCCGCAACCACCCACGTGACCAGCCCCCCTCCCCCCCCACCCACCCACGTGACCAGCCCCCCTCCCCCCCCCACCCACCCACGTGACCAGCCCCCTCCCCCCCCACCCACCCACGTGACCAGCCCCCCTCCCCCCCCACCCACCCACGTGACCAGCCCCCCTCCCCCCCCACCCACCCACGTGACCAGCCCCCCTCCCCCCCCCACCCACCCACGTGACCAGCCCCCCTCCCCCCCCCCACCCACCCACAAAAACGTGATTTGGGGGCAAAAACGTGATTTGGGGTCAAAAACGTGATTTGGGGGCAAAAACGTGATTTGGGGTCAAAAACGTGATTTGGGGTCAAAAACGTGATTTGGGGTCAAAAACGTGATTTGGGGTCAAAAACGTGATTTGGGGTCAAAAACGTGATTTGGGGGCAAAAACGTGATTTGGGGTCAAAAACGTGATTTGGGGGCAAAAACGTGATTTGGGGTCAAAAACGTGATTTGGGTTGCAAAAACGTGATTTGGGGGCAAAAACGTGATTTGGGGGCAAAAACGTGAATTGGGGTCAAAACGTGATTTGGGGTCAAAAACGTGATTTGGGGTCAAAAACGTGATTTGGGGTCAAAAACGTGATTTGGGGTCAAAAACGTGATTTGGGGGCAAAAACGTGATTTGGGGGCAAAAACGTGATTTGGGGGCAAAAACGTGATTTGGGGTCAAAAACGTGATTTGGGGGCAAAAACGTGATTTGGGGTCAAAAACGTGATTTGGGGTCAAAAACGTGATTTGGGGTCAAAAACGTGATTTGGGGTCAAAAACGTGATTTGGGGTCAAAAACGTGATTTGGGGGCAAAAACGTGATTTGGGGTCAAAAACGTGATTTGGGGGCAAAAACGTGATTTGGGGTCAAAAACGTGATTTGGGTTGCAAAAACGTGATTTGGGGGCAAAAACGTGATTTGGGGGCAAAAACGTGAATTGGGGTCAAAAACGTGATTTGGGGTCAAAAACGTGATTTGGGGTCAAAAACGTGATTTGGGGTCAAAAACGTTATTTGGGGTCAAAAACGTGATTTGGGGGCAAAAACGTGATTTGGGGGCAAAAACGTGATTTGGGGGCAAAAACGTGATTTGGGGTCAAAAACGTGATTTGGGGGCAAAAACGTGATTTGGGGTCAAAAACGTGATTTGGGGTCAAAAACGTGATTTGGGGTCAAAAACGTGATTTGGGGTCAAAAACGCGATTTGGGGCCAAAAACGCGATTTGGGGCCAAAACGCGATTTGGGGCCAAAAACGCGATTTGGGGCCAAAAACGCGATTTGGGGCCAAAAACGCGATTTGGGGCCAAAAACGCGATTTGGGGCCAAAAACGCGATTTGGGGCCAAAAACGCGATTTGGGGCCAAAAACGCGATTTGGGGCCAAAAACGCGATTTGGGGCCAGAAACGCGATTTGGGGCCAAAAACAGCGACCCTGGCAACCCCAACCAGCCCTCCCCCGCCCCCCGCCCACGTGAACAGCCCCTCCCCCCCCGCCCACGTGACCAGCCCCCCCCCGCCCACGTGACCAGCCCCACACGCCCACGTGACCAGCCCCCCCCCCGCCCCATGCCCACGTGAACAGCACCTCCTTCCCCCGCCCACGTGACCATCCCCTCCCCTGCCCACGTGACCAGCCCCTCTCCTCCCCCGCCCACGTGACCAGCCCCCCCCGCCCACGTGACCAGCCCCTCCCCCCTTCGCCCACGTGACCAGCCCCCCCCCGCCCCCCGCCCACGTGAACAGCCCCCCCCGCCCACGTGACCAGCCCCACCCCCCCGCCCACGTGACCAGCCCCCACCCCCACCCACGTGACCAGCCCCTCCCCCCTTCGCCCACTGACCAGC